>NW_024582553.1:340319-351814 GCF_018398535.1 Haplochromis burtoni | reverse complement strand
CACACACACACACACACACACACACACACACACACACACACACACACAAAATTGCCTGTTATACAATGAATGTCTTTCGATGTTCCAGTGTATGTGTATGTATACACAGAAATCCCTAAACAAAAGGGAGAGCGAAAAAACAAACCAGTTGAAGACAATTAAAAGCAGAACAACACGCTTCAAAACAATTTGAGGCAAAAGGGGAAAAAAACTATCTTGGCACGGACATAATCATCAGAGAAACAGCACTGATGTGAGAGAGCCAAGCATTGTAAAGCACATTGCAGAGAGAGCCAGTGTCAAATATAATTTAATTGCTCCGTCTGAAGTGAATGATGTGCTTCTTTTAAATTATACTCAGCGACACAGTAAGTGACAGTGGCCCTCAGTTTGACCCAGCTCCAGTGAAATGTATGTGCATTTTGCAGGGGTGTCAAGAGGTTTTCATCACAGGCCTGGAAAGTCCATCTCACCCTGTGCCAGAGGGACCAAACATCATGTCATATCCATAACCGGAGAGCAAAAGCAAACTTCCAGATAGACACAGTATATCACTATTACCTAAATTTTCTGCAGGTGGAAAAAACCCCCCAAGCCTCATTGCATTATAGATCCATTCTGTCTGAGAAGCCTGCCTACCTTTCTATTTATGTCTTAAGTGATGTGACTGTCCTGCCAAACCACTTTTATGGCAAGCAGATGACATTCTTATTTAGTTTACCCAGGGCTTTATATGCAGTGAATAGAAATTGCTGAGTTTTAGACAGAGCAGTCTACTGAACAGACACAGACTTAGCGTAACCGACCGCGCTGCCAAACCCACATGTAAGGAAAAATACAGAATGCAAGAGAGACAGAGTGGGCCAGAGAGATGAGATATTTTGAGGTGTATCCTGGCTGTCTGGCTCTAGCTAATGCCCTCTTCAGTGAGGTGGAATGGCACATAAGCTCCCATTAATACGGGAATGAGTTGAATTTAGCTCCGTCTGCCTGCACGGCTGGTCTGGCCAGCCCCCCTGGCTTTCCATGAAGTGTGGGGTGCAACACTTACTGAAAAGCTCTATGCTGTGCTCCGGCATGCCACACCCTCCTGACACCCCCAGCGCTTTCCTTTGTTCTCTAACTATAGCCGTAGCCACGCCAAGGCCCCCTGACTTAAATATTCCACTATAAAACAAGTGATAATGAACATTAAAGCGCCGAGCGCTGGTAGTTGACTGAGCCACTAAGCGCATACTGCCTTGTGCGCATACGTACACACGCAAAGAGTTGCGGGCACGGGCGCACATACGGCTATGTTACATTAGATGCAAAATGCACACGTGTAACCCCACTCCCTCCTTCTTCTTCTTCTTCTTTTTTTTTTTTTGCATGTGCGCTCCGACAGTAGAATCAAAAAGGAAAGTGAAGAGAGAGTGGATGAGAGGTGTAGAGACCTGGGAGTGGAAAATGATTGATCCGTTTTAAAGGTCCTATAAATCCACTAGCAGATGCGGGTATAAATGGGGGGTGTGCATGTCTTTCCTACCTGGCAACCCATCTCAGCATCACAACAGGGATATTTATACTGTCCATCCTACAGTAAGACCTTGACAAAGCCTCTTAGCATACACTCGTGTGAGGCTTGCTTGGTTTTGTTAGCTGGTGTGAAGTCGCTGGTAAAAAAAAAAAAAAAAATGAACGTGCAGATTCATGAATGTTACTATTATGGTCTGTGCATGTTTGAGCGTGTGTATGGCTATTGATGAGCAGTGAGAGCTTTTACAGTAAACTGCATGTAACTGACTGTGGAGCGTCTGTACTAATGGAGGCTCCATGTAAAGGTTGCCTGTCTCTGGAGCTCCCTGGAGTGCCCAGGCAGCCAGGCACCTTTGACCAGGGCTAGGCCCCCTCAGGCCTTCACACACACACACACACACACACACACACACACACACACACACACACACACACACACACACACACACACCTCTCTGTGCCCCCCACCCCCCCCTACTCTCCCTTGGGTGAGATGAGCCCACCAAGGCCTCTCTCCTGGAGCAGTTCCCCCCATGAAGCCTAGGCTCTCCACCTCTCTCACCAACCACTCCACACAGACGTGGCCAAAAGCCAGGGGACGCCACTGTCTGGATCGGGGGTTGAGGCCGGTGGAAGATATGTGTGTGTAAGTGTGCACATGCCTGTATATGCGCCCGTGTGAGTGTGTTTTTGTGCGTTTGTGTATATCTGCAGAGGGTGGTGGTAGTGGTGTTGGTGGTGTTGGGGAGGGGGGGGGTCTATCCCCAGACACAAGTTGCTCAGTTTTTTGGAGAGTCTCTGGCCCACCCAAGAGGAAAGAGTAGGAGGAGAAGGTGGTGGGGGGAGGGGACCGCGGCCTTGGGGGAACAAAGCCTTATTTCAAACTTGCCGAAAACAGGGGTCTTTATGCTGTGATGCCGGGGCCCCCCTCCTATGTAGGGAGATGTTATCGCAAAGATGCAATATCCACCTCGGCATAGGGCCGGGGGGGTGGGTGCATAGGCCTCCAGTGTTACACTAAGTACCCTGGGGCACTGACCTCACTAATGAAGTCTCCCTTGGCTGCTGCCTGCTGCTACCCACTACTGTACCCTCCTTTGTCTTTCACATGGAGATCTCTCACTCTATTTGTCTGTCTGCCTTTCTGTCAGCCTCCCTGGCTGGCTGTTAACAACAGCTGTGTGTGTGTGTGTGTGTGTGTGTGTGTGTGTGTGTGTGTGTGTGAGAAAGAGAGAGAGACCAATGATCATACTTTTTCTACATTGATAGTTCTAGTTCATATGCAGCTTATTGTTAGGGTGTTTTGTTGGTGGTGTTGGTTTTGTGTGCTGTCTCTGAATCATTTTGTGATCCTTCTCTTTCTTCTTTCTGCCATCCCTGCATCCATCCATCCCTGCATCCATGCATCCATGCATCCATCCCTCCATTCATCCATCCATGCATCCATCCATCCATCTGCACAACTGTTTCCATAGCTTACTTTGAAGTGTCTCCCTGATTTACTGTCCGGCTGTCTCTTATAGTCCTTTTGACTTTGAAGTTTTCGGTTATCTAACTATCGAAACCTCCTCTTTTTAAGCTCTCTGTGACTTTTATATGTGGCCTCGAGTTAGCGTTTAAAGATGTTACACCAGGCTCCTCAGGGAATGCACAAGTGGGAAAAGGGAAATTTGATTTTGCAAGATGGGGATCGGGAGAAAAGCACAATTAAAGTGGACAACCCGCATTCCTGTGTGGAGCCAGTGGCCTGGGGATAGGATTTGCTGAGTTTTCCTGACAGCTTGGAAATCCCACCACTCCACGGCTTGATCCTCGTCTTAGCTTGCATCTTCTGCCCCAACCCAAAATTTAAAGAGGGAAAATGATAATAATTTAGATGGGAGAAAGAAGAAGGCTGTGA
This sequence comes from Haplochromis burtoni, assembly GCF_018398535.1. Taxonomy (NCBI): domain Eukaryota; kingdom Metazoa; phylum Chordata; class Actinopteri; order Cichliformes; family Cichlidae; genus Haplochromis; species Haplochromis burtoni. The sequence goes on along the minus strand of NW_024582553.1, from coordinate 348,396 downwards.
GGAGTGTGTGTGTGAGTGAGTGAGCTGGCACTGAGGGCTTGTGAGCTATAAAAGCAGATGACAAATTGATTTTACTGTAAAAACATGTCGCTTATATTTGCAAGCAAAGTCTTTATTTAACACCAGGGGAATAGAGACAGTACACATTCATGTCCTGCCCACAGTGGAAGAAAAAACAATTCATGGCTTTCCACTGACTTTGTGTTTCATGATGGTGCCTTCTTGTCATTTCTGTCTCCTAGCAAAAAGCTGATGATGTATTGCCAACAGACTAAGTGACCCACACTAAGTTTTTCTAAACGTCTGAAATGAAAAACTGAGCTGTCGAGGAGATAAAAGGGGATAGTGGCAAAAATGACATGAAGTGGCTAGAATAGAAACACAGGGATCCCCACACTTAGTATGCCTAGCTGTGCAGCACTGCTTCTGCTGAAAAGTGTAATACTGATAAATATGCAGTATTGTCCATCCCATCCATCTTCTTCCACTTCTCCAATTTCTGTGAATAGAGTAATGTTTTCGCAGTACGACACACCGCCCACTGTCTGTATAGTTTGAGGCCCTGACTTTTTCTGCGAATGGTGTTCTAGAGCTCAACCAGCAGCTTCTTTCGGTTGCTCCCTAATTTACAGCAGATGCTTCCACAGATTTGATTTTGCAAAATTGTGCCCGTCCTTGGTGCACCCCCTAAGGGGCGCGTTATACCCGACATGCGGCGTCTCGCGAATGGCACCGACGACATAGTTGACGGCCACTTCTGCAGGTCGTGCAGCTCTTGAGTTTCGTAATCTGCCGTGTTGTGCTGCTGTAGCCGCAGTTGAGTTTACGGCATTATTGTGCGTTTGTGTCTGATTTTTTTCCACCATTAAGCTCAGAGATTCAGAGACTACAGAGAGGGTGATGTTGCAACACTATGAAAAGATGAAACTTTGTGGAAAGGACTGTGGAAAAAAAACAACAACAAAAGCTCGGCAATGTCTTTGCTTCTGATTTTGACTTCTCATTTATCAGCACTGATGTAGAGGTTTGGTCTGAGTGCAGCTGAAACCAGGGTAGTAATGGTGACACAAATGGAAGCGTCTATGCGATGAAGTTACAAAGCCGGTGCTTGAGGGATTTGTGTCTCTTTCTGGTGTCAAACATGGGATTTTTCCTGTTTAAACACTACATTGTAGTGCCATGTTTTTAGAGCTCAAGGAACTTAACCTGTTTGGTGAAAGGTAAACACAATGCAGTTTTTTAAAATTAATTGGATCTTTTACTCTGGTGAATTTCATGCAGTTATTGCCCGTTTAAAACGGTGTCTGCATCATTCACACCCGTTGAATGATTCCATCACTGAAGGAGTGCGGCACTCCTTTGAGGCACTGAGAAAAGAGAGCATATCTTTTTGCAATTCCATAATGCCCAGACCCTGGAGAGCCAATGTGGAAAGTTTGCTTTAGCACCCGCTGGGTTAGAAGATGAAAGAGATTTGGAATGACACGGGTCTATGTTCGGGGGACGGGGGGGAGCTCTGAGCATGGTGGGGCTTATATCTCTTTATCCCGTCTGGCGTGCTGCGGATGGGCTCGACCTACATCAGCTGTCCACTTTTCTCCAGCTGCCCGTCACCGTGCAATCCAAAGCTGGCCTGTCTGCCCATGGATTACCTGGGCGAACAAGTGTACCCCTTCATCCCCCTTGTGCTCTGAATATACATCTCACCCTACCCTGCTTAAAAAGCCCTCACCTGAGCACCCCTGCATGGCCACTTGGGTTCAGTTATAAAAAGATGAAGGGGAGCTTGGGAGTGGTGGAGCAGGGCTAAGGCATTGGCAGAGGGACTGCTGCAGTGGTGTTTATGGGGGCTAGCCAGGATTAGTTGGCGGCTGGTGGTTATTGATTCAATTTGAGATGCTTTTTTATCTGCAAGCCGCCTAAGGCCGGTGCACATGCTAGCTTCCTCCATTGGGCCCTAATCCCTGCTGGTTATAAAAGGAATATGCCTTTGGTGTTGGAGGAGATGCTCTGAATGCCTGCGTTGCAGCAGAGTAGGCATCTGTCATGTGTGTGCTTGGTTGAGCCGGCACTGGGATCAGGGGGGCTCGGCATCTTGGCTACAGGTTTTAGCTAGTGCTGAGAGCTAGAGTAGAGCGCGAGCTGGTGTACTGTTGGTATGCACTCATAAGTTGTATTGCTGTAGAATAACTTTCAGTGTTTTGTGACTAAAATCAAACTGAGACTTTTCAGGTATAACTCCGTACAAACTTGTCAGTCTAGCTGCAAAAGGACAAATTGCCCGATATGATTACAAGAGTGAGAGAATGAGAGAAAATGAGTGACAGGCACCAGAAGAGAGTCATGGGCAGAGACCAGAGGTTAATGAGTAGACCAACAGAGACTGATGGATGATGAAAGAGTGATTCAGCTCTATTTCTCATCCCCTCCCTCTCCGGCGTGTTTATTCTGAGATTGTCATTTGTCATTGGTGGAGGTCCTTTCTTTCCTTCCTGCGACAGCCAGCTCCAAATCATGCGCAGACAGATGGAGGGGCCAGCAAACTCAAATAGAGGTGGAGACGGGGAGGGCGGGGGGAGAACCAAGGCCAGCATCCAACGTTTGATGTGTCTCCCCCGGGCCTCATCCGCTCTGTCACCCCTCCTGGATGGTGCTGACAGATGGAACTTCGAGGCACTAACCCGCTGGGGACAGTGACACAGAAGTATGAAACAGAAGGAGAGATGAGTGTGAAAGATGAATGACTTAATGAATGGAAGCTGGTGTATGAAATGATGTAAAAGGCGAGAGAATCTCACCGTTTCAGCATTTCAGCGCACAGGAAGTATGACTCAGATTTCATAAACGGAAGTGAACATTGTGTTAATCGGCAACACGTCGTCACTTTTAGGAGACGCTGACAAGAAAAATATAATCAAACACATAGGAGTCATGTTGCTATTGACGACCCCACAGTCATCTAATGAAAATGCACACTTAAAATGTTGTTACACTTTTTAATAAAGACTCAGTTTTAGGTAAAGGATAAGGAATCACTGGACTAACTAGTTGGGCTTTGCCTTCTCAGTTGTTCAGTCTTATTGCAGACAGTGTACGTAGCCAAAGAGGAGCTCCAGCAGCTGAAATCTGCTACTACAGTGTCAGCTGAAAGTTCTACAGGTAACCACTAGAGGCTGACAAACTGCTGTGAACAGCCACAGCTTTACCGCAACTGCTGTGCTGCAGTACCACACAAATTAACTGCAAACAATAAACTAATACACACAGTATCAATTAACTGCAGTGTATTGTAAACCACACACCAGCAGGATATAACGAAGAAAGCCAGAGTGCTTTCTTTTATCTCCACTCTAAATGAACTGTGTCTGTCTGCTTGCTGCTCTCCTCTACACCTGCCACATTTACTGAAAGTCAAGAGCTGAGATACATTCACACATACAGTACAAGTGTATGTTACATACAGCATGTGCAGCTTTATAATGGTAAAGGTATGCTGTTAATGACTTGATATCATGGATGTCTCAATAGTGATGATGTAGCGTTTCCTTGGTAGCGACCTGAAGATAGAACTCACTCAGTTTTCTCCTTCTATTCAAGTCTGTGCTGCCAAACTCTGAATGAAGCCAGGCAAGAGGCCTGGATGAGAGAAGTCTGAAAGGATAGGGCCGGCTACATGGAAGACACTCTCTCATTTCCAGTTACCTGGGTTAAGGAAACTTTTGCATTTTCTCTGTAGCTTAAAGTAGTCAAGCCAGCAAGATGTGAAACTGATCATCATCAAGTGTGAGCACCTCTATAAAACTACACATACATTTTGGCAGTTTGCTGGTCTGAAGCATTCAGGTGTTTGTTAACACAATGCCAAGGGGGAAAGACGTCAGCAAACAGTTCTAAAATAATTTCCCAAAGATTTGAAGTCCATCATTCTGCAGCAATAGAAATTATGGAGCTCTGCGCCAGTCTTCCCAGGAGTCGACGTCCCAACACATTCACTGTGCAGTGCTCAGAAAAAGTGCAAAAAACACAAAAAGCCCAAGATCTGCATCTCAGACTCTACAGACCTGAGTCGTCATGTTAAATGATGAGACTGAACAAGTATGGCTTGTTTGGAAGGGTTGCCAGGAGAAAGCCTCTTGTCTCGAAAAATAACATTGCAGCACACCTCAAGTTTGCAAAGTTGCATTTGAGCAACTTGAGTTCTGGAGTAATGTCCTTTGGAGAGACGAGATCAATGTGACTGATGGATAAAGTCAAGCATTACTTCAAGCTATTACTGTTAAAGGTGGTTCTACAAGCTATTGAATCATAGGGCGTACTTAACCATTCATCCACCGCTTCTGTATTTTGGTGTAGTCCTAATAAGAAGTACATTTGTCTTTATTAGGTCCTGATTTGTAAAAGAAGGTGTAGTGTCTTTCTTTTATTATAGCTCCATCAAATAAGGTCTGTGATTCATGTCAGGTTAGCTCGTTTTCATGTCTGTTCAAATCATCATTTTTCTTTTACTTTGTGTAAATTTGATCTGTGAGACAAAATTCTGTTTCATCACATGTTTTCTCTTTGTTGCTGGTTACAATTTGCACATTTGGGAATCAGATAATAAGATGAGCTGAACTTAACTTGTGAGTATTACGACATTCCAAAGTTTAGCATTTGCAAAAGTTTTGGGGCGATGTGTTTAACCAAGAAAGCGAGATTGTAAAATCTGAATTCCTGAATGTTGTATACATAGTGTGGTCAAGTTTAGCCCTGTGTTAGAGTTCATTCTCCCACATTTGTGTTATATTGGTCTGGACATGATTGCTGCTGCTGCGAGCACTGTAAAATGTGGAGCACTTATAACACTTGTCATTGCAACCTCATTTCACAAGTTGCGTGCGATGGAGACACACATGTTTGTGTGTCACATCCACTGTGACACGCTTGACAATAAGCACAAGTGTTCTGCATGCTTGCAAGCTGGAGTCCAGGAGCAGTGTTTTTTTTGTACTACACAGTATGATTTGCATCTGTTTTTCTTCTTTCCCGTTTGTCTCATTGACCTAGTAGTATGTTCTTATATGACCTCAGGGTTTTCACTGGCTTTCATCTTTCACACATTCTCTCTCATGTCTCCCCTATGCCTTCTTTCTTTCTATTAAGCCATGCATGTTTAAAACAGGACAATTTTCCATATTCATACTCAGCTAGACCCTTCTCTAGCCTATAAACATTCTTTGTTTTGGAAGTAATGGACCAGACCTGAAATCTCTGACATCCCTTGTAATGGGAAAATCTCCCACCCAGTGTATTAAGTCTTTTTGGTATATTTTCATTTTCAAAAATGCACGCACGCACATGTATGCTATACTCAGCCTTACAAATGGCTCCAGATTATTCAAGTAAGACAAATTTATTTGTATAGTACATTTTAACAAAGCAATTAAATGTGCTTTATATAAAGAATGTCAAGGTCAAATCTAAAAGCAACGTAAAACTTGGAATATAGTACAATGCAGAGCAAGGAGTAACTAAACAATGGAATTTATTGCAAACAGTGAGGTCTTCTACCTTGATTAAGCTGCATAAGCCTTGTTTCAAATATGTGGCACATAAAACACTGAGGTGCCACTTCTCCATCTTTACTTTTAATTCAAGTCATCTACAGGTGGCAGTAATGTGCCAAGATATGTAGCAATATGCCATTAAAGGTTGGAAAGAAGAAGACTGGACACAGGTAAACCCTACAAAGATTTGTTATGGTGTGAGAAAAAGTGTGTGTTGAGTGGTTCATTTTGGTGGGAAAACACTGTGCTGCTGGGTTAGCTGTGACAATAAGTCCTTGTAATTGCTGTAAGGATTAACGATGTCTGTACTGAAACATTAGTTTCTGTTTAGAAAGCATGCAGAGAAGAATTTTTCCATGTTTTTCTCAAAGCGTGCTCAAGAATTTGGGATGTAATCAAGCAAACGTTGTTGATTGACTCTAAAAACGTGTGACAAAAGAGTGAAAGAGGGACTAGTGCCTGTTCAGTTCCTGGACTTATATGCATGTAGCCTGCTCTCTTACCCAGGCAGCATTTGATAAGTAGTGCTAAAACGATGATGCAAGAGCAGGCCCGGATACCCCTCTACCTCCTCCCCTCTTTCACCCTCCTTTCCTCGCCTCAGTCTTTCCTCTTCCAACAGCCACCCCCACTCCCTCCTCTTGAACTGACATGGTACCCATCAGGCCAGGGACCAGGCTGGGATTCTGAGGTGGCGCCCAGACTCGGATTATTTACAAGAGCTGTAGCTCTGCAGAGACTGTGGTAATTTGTTTTTTCTTTCAAACGATTCAAAGGCATGTTATGGAGAACACAGAATATCTCAGGCCCAATTGTCTCTCCAAGTGCTTCTCTTCAGTTTTTCTGTTGCTCTCTTGATCTGTTTTTGCAAAGCAGGAAGACTCGTAACACTGACACACTGGATCACTCTCGTGCTCATAATCATAGATACTTTTAAACCACACTCAAATACCTAAGAGGATTAGGATTGCACTTTTTGGAAGTTTACTTGGAATAGGTTGATGAGACTGCCAGGGCTTGTCTGACCACCCTGGGCCACCCTTGTGGTGCACCAGAAAAGCTTCTGGCCTTTTGTGACAAAGCAAAATGTTTTCCAGACTCTGCGACTACTGGGCAAGACACCTGAGCCAGGCTGTATAAATGCTTTAGCAGGGGATGGTAAGCGTGGTGTGGTAGTTGAGATCTCATGGATGTGATCCGGCACATGCCATGTTCCACATGCCCAGAATAGCTGGCCATTCACGGATGTCTCCGTACACACAGATACTGTATAGTAGAGGCCATCAGATGGCAAGAAAAACAAATAACTGAAGGGAAGGGGATAAGTAGATCAGACTTAGGAGGGAGATGGTTGTTGCGATTTCAGGCTAAACTGTTAGCTGGGGGTTGTTTCTGGGGATATGTGGCTGTGTGGAGTCAACAGGGGTCGGGTTTGCTGTCTTAGGTATCAGCATCCGGACACTAATGCCAAACCAGCACAAACTGCAGAAACGATTAGATGTAAGAGATGGGAGGGGGATGGGGGTGGGGTTGGACAGATCTCCAGTAAGGTTCCTGATCTTGCACGGTTACTGTTGCCCCTCGGAGTGATGAAGGCTTGCCCAAAATGGATGCGATAAGGGGGGAGCTGGACTATGAGACAGCAAAGAGGAAATGGAAAAGATTAGTGTCAGTCATTGGTGGGAAAGGGGGGAGGTTGTGACGACATGGAAATCCCAGCTTGTTGTTATTCTGGCCCATGTGGCCCACTGATTGGCAGAAAGACCTCAGAGTCCAGGCTGACTGCCTCCTGCCTGGCATTGGGCTGGGATACAAGGAATGAACCTGTCACTGACTCCTGCTTGTAAACAAACCAAATACTGTGGGAAAGATGAGGTGTGAAGCAGAGGATGCTGCTGTCTCCATGCCCTGTCTCTCCCTCTCGCTCCCCCTTTTGGTCTCGCTCATCAACCCCCCGACCTTTTCCTCTTGTGTCAGCGAGAAATCAAACACCACCCCCTTCCTTCGTTGATGTCCTGAGCCTCTGAACTTCCTGAAAACCATGTGCCATTTTATTTGTTTGCCACGTGTACACGGTCACAGACCCACTTATGGACACAAAAGAGCCCAGTCGCTGGCTGCCAGTTGTTGTCATACATGTTGTGGATATTAATAACCAACAAAGTTTCTATAGTTACAACATTTCTTGGGGTGGGGTGGGGGTGTTTGCACGTTTTCTTCCCTGGTGGGGATAAATATAGACTTCAGCCCTGGTTTAGCGTGTTTGACTTTCTGCTGGTTTACTCTCTTAACATCCAACTAGTGTCCCAGAATAGGCGATATTGCGGGTCTCTATGGCAACCACCGGGATTGCACATGAGAGATAGAGAACATGGCCGTCAGCAACTAGGGAGGCAGACAGGCAGACATTTTTAACCTTGACATTTTTGGAGCGATATCATTACATCTTAGTCCAAGACTTCCCATTGCCAGCTGAGCCGTGAAACCCGCTCTCAATGTTCTTTCCAGTTTTTGAATACTTGACTCACCCC
>NW_024582553.1:319474-340299 GCF_018398535.1 Haplochromis burtoni | reverse complement strand
TCCTCTTCTTCTCAACAGGTCTCACAATCGCAGTCTGTCACTCTTAATAAATGCTGGAAACCAAGTGCTGATTGTGTGCTGGAGAATCTCGAAATGACTAAGCAGTGGCTGGGTCGCAAAGGCTCTCTGGAGAGGCCCCGGGGTGAGGGAATGGAGCTGGAAGGAGGAGCTGGCCCCCGAGACGCCTGCAAGCCGTCGGGATACACACTTGCCCGGCCACAAAAATGAGCCTCTGGCCAGTGTTGGCCGCCCGTCTGGCTCTGCGCAAACACACACTCACTGGCGCGCGCGCAGTGGAAAAGTGCGACTCGAGATATCAGCATGTAGAGAGGAAGAACGCTGATGGGAGAATTTGGGAATAAAAGGGTAGAAATAGAGTACTGGAGTAAATTCATTCATATTTCTTCCCCCCCCCTCCCCGCCTCACACTTCGGGTACGAGCAAGCCAAACCTCACGGGTGAATCAGTGTTCCTCGTAAACAAGCCGCAAGCACACAATGGCGCCGCTCACTCTAGAGAGTCGGAGAGAAAGAAAGGAGCGCAATGAGAAAATGAAAGGAGAAACAGAAAGAAGGCATGCCAACCTCCAGACGGAGGGGAACAAACAGCAACTCAGAGCATGCAAGTCCAGGACGTTATCTTGCCTTGTTAAAAAAACATAACTAAAGTGGATGCAGACTACAATTTAAATGGGTTCTTCCTCTGACTGTCCTGTACTTACCCTCCGAGTTTTAAGAAATGCTGGCAGGTTGTTTTTGTGTTTTTGTTTTTATTTTTTTGCATAACTGCGTACCAACAGAAAAACAGCAGTGCAACCATCCATCATTGGAAAACACCAACTAAGTAAAGAAGTCATGTGGGATAATAAAGTCAAGGCTTGAATGCATATCATGTCAAATGCGATCTGTCTTTTGTCCGTGGCAGTCAGCTTCAATTTCACATTGTCTCTCGTGTCTCGGCAAAACCCCAGTTCTTCTTCTTCTTCTTTTTTTAATTTGCAGCCTGGTTAATCTGCAGCAACATTTCCAAAACGATTGGAAGGCTTTGTAAAATGCTATTAGAAATGTAATGCAACACCTTGCAAAGGCTCATTTGGACAAGAGCGGGTTTGCCGCTGTGCTGCATTATCCCTTCCTTTATCAGCACTCTAAGCATTAGGGAACTGACTAATTGCTGCAGTTTTGAAATAATTTTAGCTGCTTCGGAGATTAGGAAGAGCAGTTTAGCACCTGTTCTGCTCTATAGCCATGCTGTTGTAATATTTATTGATCACAATGTGCCATTGCTAGTAGAAGCAAGGCTTTTCCATGGGGGTATCCATGGGGGCTTTCTGTACTCCCATCCAAGTTTCATGTGGATGGCAGTATATGATCTCCACACTCTGTATATATGGTACAGAATTAGTGAGGTCTTTACACGTATTATCACAGATGTTGACTTTTGATGTTTGACTTTATTTTTTCTTCAGACATTATGGATTATTAATATTGATATTGTAAGGTAATACAGAGAAAACCTCCAACAATCAAATTAACCCCTATGAGCTGTCGTTGCATTTGGCAACAAAACATCCTTTTAACAGGACGAAACATCAGGCTGAACCAGGCTCAGGGAGGGGTGGTTATCTGCTGTGACCGCTTGGGGTGAGAGAAGGAAGACAGGATAAAAGACATGCTGTGGAAGAGCCAGAGATTAATAATAACTAATTATTAAATGCAGAGAGGTGTATAAACCGTGTTAGTGAAAAGAGGTGAGTGGAGAAGAAACACTCTGGGAAACTTGCAGCGGCCTAGGCTTTTTGCAGCATAATTAATGGAGGACTTCAGGGTCACCTGATCCATCCTAACTATGTGCTTTCTCAAAATGGAACACTTCAAGCCAAATCCAAAGCAGAGGGGGGTGTCTGTTTCCTGAATCCAAGCTGGGTGCGGGTTCCACAGAAAGCTGAAGGCTTTGCCTCCCATTCTGGATTCACCATGGAGGCAATAAAGTAAAACATTAAGTTCATTATAAGTGAGCTCGGGTCCGAAGAGGCTGACAATGATGTGTTTTTTTAGTTTTTTCTTTGATTGGTAAATCTTTAACTTACAGAAAGTGTAAAATCTTTGTGGGTTTTTTCTCTGGAAAGGTTCTATGTGCAAGTTAATCTCGTTGGTTAATGAAACATGCAACATATAATTGATGAGGCAGACCAAAATCAGACCCCTTCTTGCCTGCAGACAAAGATACATGTTTCTTATCATCGTATTTTAGTGCTCAAGCTCTACCATGATTGCACACAAAAGCAACAGGACCCTCTTAGAACTAATGTATTCAGATTACAGGCAATTATGGCTTATTACCATTTTGTGGGGGAAGCGGGGCTCATTTGCAGTATTTGTTCGGTGGTTGTCTAATACCGGGAAAGGGAGGGGAGCCGGGCATTTCCCCTCCGTGCAAGCTGTGATGCTGCAAGAGAAGCATGTAGCATGGCTCAGATATTAATGACTCATTTCCCCCTCACCTGGAAGACGAAAGTAGAGCTAATCCAGATACTTCAGTGCTAATAGCCCCACTAAATCACTTTTGCATTCACTTTGTGGCTTGTTGTCTTTTTGGAGGATATGGAAAAATCAATCCATGGTGCCGTGCTCAGACATTTTCTCACGTTTGAACCTATTTTCGATCCTATCTCTTTGTTGCTAGTCTGTTGACACTCTGGTTACACATCTACATTTTTGTTCTGGTTGGTAATGACAGGAGTATTCACTTCTCGTCACCAAACACAACACCGGGACCTTTTGCACCACTTTCATGTTGCACGGCTTGCATTCCATGTTTCTCCGCTCCAATTATACACACAGGCTCAAAGAGACCCCCTTTTCTTTCGCGCTCCCCCATTTGATCATTTTTTCCTTTTTTTTGTTTAACACCACGATCCTGCAAGCAATCATAATGCAGTTTGTCTCTGAAGTGGCAACTGGTGGAGCTAAAGGAGGCAAATATTTAGATTCGAAGCTGTCACGGCTGAGTGCTGTTTACAAGAAATGCTGTCATCTCAGATACTCCGACTTGTGAAATCGTCAAAACTGCTGAACGAGCAAATGTGAAATTGTCGTGCTTTTGGGGATGAGCTTTATTACTCGCTGGGCTAAGGAGAAACAGATTCTAATCAATGCCACTGTAATGCAATTGACTGAAGAGCCAAAACAGCCTAAGCTTGGGTGGCTTTTGGAAAAAACTGGGTATCGAGAGGTTTTGCCTCAACTGTCTTCTTCTGGTGAGAGAATGGTTGTTAATGGTCACCTCGCTGACTTGCCAGAAAAAAAGGTGCCAAATGACAGCCACTTACTGGCTAATACACCATGCTGTCAAACTTAGCATCCTTCCTGTGAAACCATTCGCCACAAGAAATGTGAAGCATGAAAGGGTCACTGTGCAGAGCGCTGGTCCTTTCCTCTGGACTCGCCGTTTCCGCCTCTACGCGATGGAGTCCGCCGCGGTATATTTAGGCGTACGGTTTGGGACAGGAAGAGGGGGAAGCGCTGAGGTTATTTGATTGCTTCATTATGGTCATATATATATGGCCATATATTTATGTATACTTTGTTATGTATGTTATTACATGTACACCAGTGAGTGTTTGTTTGTTTGTCTGCGTATGTTTGTGCATGCACGTCTGTGTGTGTGCGTGTGCGTGCGTGTGTGACTCAGTCAAAAAGGCTCAGTGTTTAGACCACCCTGAGAGCTGGGCTGAGTGACAGCATGGGCCTCAAGACTCTTGCAACACACACACACACTCACAAAGGCGCACACACTCCGGCACATACAGTGCTCAAACACACACGTCAGCGAGCTCATTTTTCAACGTGTTTTCTAGTCTATTAATGGTCTCATGACCAAATACATATCGCGCTCCAAAGCAAACATGCTGTATTAAAATTGAATAAATCACTCTGGGGTCAGGAGGGAACACAAACTTACTGCTGTTAGCACTGTGCCACCTAGCAGCATCGCAGCAGATGCTACCCGTTAGGCTGTGCCTGCAGTTTATAGTGTAATGCTGGACAGCACATTTCTGAATCGGTGATTATAAAGAAGAAAGCCAGGTTCTTTCCATCTGTGAATTTGAATGATTACATAAATACAACGATGACATGAATGCTAAATGAAAACTAATTGTTAGTTATTTTCAGACCATTTTGACCAAAATTTCCCATTAGTCACCTGCCCTTTCTCTCTCTCTCTTTTTTTTTTTTTTTGCATATCAGAGATGGAGGCATGAGTCCAAGTACGCACCACAATGAAGTGCCCTTTTTGCTCACAGTGTGTGTTTAGGCCTCCAGTCAAAATTGGGTCCTGCTGTGATGTTGTCATTCATATCAAAGCCTTTTTTATCCTTCTTAACAGCTAATTAGTAGCTGTTGGACCTGGTGTCTGTGGGCCAACCCCCTGCTATGCTGAATACAAACACTACATAGACTGGTGATGTCGCAAGGGGGGGTGTAAATTCATTTTACAATGCATCAACATGGATAAAGTACATTCAATTAAATGTAGAGTGGGAGAAATTATTATTTAAAACCCTGCCTGTGAATTTCTAAGTTTGCAAACTTAGACTTCTATAATTTTTTTTCAGTAGTTTCATTTTAATGAGCACTTTCTGCCGAGACCACTTTGGTTCAATGGTAAACTTAATACAGGCTGCCTTCTTGAGATTTCAATCCATTACAGTGTAGTGGGTTATCAATGGTGTCTGAAGGCAGCTGGGACTGTGGTCATCCCGTGTAGTTTTGGGCTGGCCCACCAACTTTCTCATAGTCATCATCATCCCATAAGGAAAGATCTTGGAGGGCGGCTGATGGGCATTTGATATTTCTTCCCTCTCTGAATAATCACACCAACAGTTGTCACTTTCTCACTAAGCTTCTTCCTGATGGTGTTGTAGCTCATTCCAGCCTTGTGCAGGTGGTGGAGGTTGGAATGGAAGAAACTGGTTCTGTGGACAGGTGTACTTTGTACACATTGTTGTGATAGGAGTATCTGTAATTATTGATTGATTGCAATCAGCCAATCTGTGGGAGGCATAATTCTGGCTGGGTTGCAGAGGATTAAATGTTCATTTCACTCAATGACATGAAAATCAGCTTATTATGTTTATCTAATGTGCTTTTTCTGTCTCTTTGCATCAACATGAAACTACCATAAAAATAAGCAACCGTTCATTTCTTTGAGAGCAAATTCACAGATTCAGCAAGGGGTCCAATAATTATTTCTCCCCTTGTTGGTGAAAGCAATGAGTTTCTTTTCCTTCTATCAAAATCTAAGAAGTCTTTTTGTCCACTTAAGCAAAGACCACTAAAGAATATGCCTCCTTTGTATTCGCAGTGAGCCTTCAAGTTGGAACACACATATTCAAGAGTATCAGCATGTTTTCATATGTCATGTTTAATGCAGGTGGCACAGTGGTTTGGACTTTTGTCTCACGGCAAAAAGGATCCACATTGTCACCTGCTGGCCAGCTGGAGTTCTTCTGTGTGGAGTTTGCATCCTCTGCATAGTCCCTGGATTCTCCAGCTTCCTCCCCCAGTCCAAAGACATGCTTGTTAGATTAACTGATAGTCTCAGATTGGCTGTATGTTTAAACGTGAGTAAGCGTGGCTGTCTGTCTCTATGTGTTAGCCCTGCAATGGTTGACCATTCTGATCAGGGTGTACCCCACCTCTCGCGCAGTGATTCATAGTGATAGCCCTCCCCCATAACCATAAACTGGATAGTTAAGAAAATGCTTTCTCCTGATCTTTGCATTGATAATATGAAGTCTTGTGCTCATTATAGAAACTGCCAGCAACCTAAACCGCATTCATTTGTACGCAGTGTAATCTTACCCACAACTTATCCCATACAGCTTTCATCCATTTACTCTATGTTAGCATGCATGCTTTGACGACGCTCAAATGCCATATCAGATGTAACAAACTAAAATCAAACTTGTCAGGCAGAGTTGCAAGTTGTCCAAATTTCTATGAGACTTGTTGCTGTGAGGTGGTGACTTCAGGACACTGTACCCTCGTAATGCCTTATCCTTTGAATTTCTGAAAGGAATGTGGAAAAAGGCTGGAAATGTCGATGAACTTACTGGAATAAGTATAGTCCCTGTATGCCTGAATCATCAGCTGTCATGGATCTCTGATAACTACAAATTGTCAAGAGAAAGTTTAGTTAAAAACATTTGATCAGTCAAATCGTCCACGATTGCCGTAAAATTACAGTAGAGGTTAGCCTTCTGCTAAGCAGTGAGTGTTTATATTACATTGACCAGTAAAGCTGTACTTAAACTGTCCTGTAATTTTCATCAGTGCATCAATGCTTTAGATTATTTTTGATTGATGTGTGATTCAGTCTAAGAAAGAACTAAGAAGAGTTCAGCAGAATTTGCAGTTTGCGGTAGCAGAAAAGGAAGGCAGTAGATACGTTGGCTTGCTGGTTGGCCAGCAGACTGAATAAGGACATCAAAGAGGACGACGCCAGCATTCATGATTAAAAGCAGGGGCCACAGTAATGTCTGGATGGGCCATTTAAAACTAATGAGGGAAAATAAATAGAGCCATTGCCATTGGCATGAGTAAGTGGAATGTGCGAAGTGCATGTGTGTGACCATGCAGTGTGTTTTCTGTATATACATACGGATGGATGACAAAGAAAAACTGACTCCACAGTGTTGTGCTTGAGCGAGTTGGGTCCTGCTGTCCCCTTACAACAAAGGGTCAAATTTGTTTGGAGTGATTACTTTTATCCTTTGATGAAGTTTTTCCGTCATAAAGGAAGTGGACTTGTTTGGGATGGCCTTATCACAGTCCATTGGGCACGCAGGAGGGTCCCTGAATGGTTTGATAAGTATGGAAATGATGTGAATCATTTGTTCAGGCCTTTGGAGTCACATCTATCATATCTTAGCCAGAAATGAACACAGATAGGAAAAATCGTGACCAGTGTTAGAGCGCACTCTCCATCTCTATCATTGAAGACCACGTAAGAGTATTTTTCTGTTCCGGTGGCTTCGCTAAGACACCGACTGTTGTTTCTTCTTTTCATTTGTCACCCATTTGTGTGAGCACCAAGGTTTGAAGGACAAGTTTGTGGATGTTAAATCACAGATGTGACCAAGCGCTTCACTTTGGGCTAAAGTTTCTGTGGCACGGCTTCCCAACAACTTCAAAGGAATCGCCTAGAATCTGAGACGAAATGCTGACAACTAATGTCGGCCCGACTGATGCGTGTCATTGCCTGTAAGATCTGTTTTTCACCTCAGAGATGATCCGTGCAGATTGTTATCGTCACAATAGTTTAATCAGAATTGACTCACCCCTTATTGCTGTGCCTGCTTTGCTACTGTGTGTGGTACGCTTGGAGCGACGTAGGCAGGAGGCATTTCGTTTTTGTGAATGAGTCATTGTACTTTGGATCATTTGTCCTATCTTCATGTTCCTGTGACGCATCCAACCAGAGCACGCGCACAGAGTGAGGCGTATGACAGTAAGTGGAAGTGAAGCACTGATATGGGCACATCAGGGTAGGGAGAATACGTGGGTCCGACAACAAAGCTGGTTCATCAAAGGTGAAGGCTATTGTTACCAGTGTCTACGTCAGGGGTGACGTCAGTGCTCAACGTGTTGCGGACATTTATTAGTCATCATAATTGGTTATATTTACTTTCAAGAAGCAAAGAAATAACTAGGAACTCCTGCGCTTTGTTCATATTTTTCTTTGATTTGAAAATACTTCATTTTTCTCTGCTGCTTGTGTTTCTTTGACTGCATTTTTCGCTTTCTTCTACAATAATTTATATTTGCCTTTCTTCTCATTTTCTAATTTGCAGTCCTCTTCATCTTTGTCTCCTTTTTTTCCCCCTTGTTGTCATCTTTTCCATGTTCAAAGGCATAGGCACAGGCTCCTAAAACAAGCCATAATTTTCTTTGTTGATAATCCAAGTGCTTGGCTGGGTGATAGTACAAAAAAAGCCAACCCATCTTAACGGATTCCAGGCCGCTTTCACAATGTGACTTCTTTTTTTTTTTTTATTATTACAAGTTGCATTTAGCGTCAGAGTTGAGTTATTTCTCAATGCAATGCTCTTCCAACATCTAATGGACAATTATCTATGGAGGAGAAGTTAATGGGTGTCTCATTTCACAAAGTCCTCAGTTATTTATGTCAATGAGCACCATTGTGTGGAAACGTGGCAGACCCGTGCTAACCGCTCGACTTGTTTAGATTTTCTCTATGGAATCCCACACCCATTGTAAGCCAGCAATAACCACAAGACTAATGTGTGTGTGTGTGTGTCTGCATGTCAGTGTTTGAGTGCTTTTCAATGTGCGAGTTGAGCGTGTGCATATGACAGCGTAAAGATCGGTGTAACACAAATGCATGCACATGATGAAAGTGTGTACTGACAGACAAATCTTCATACACGTGCTCACACACACACACATTGGCCACCCCAGTACACACAAACCCATATAAACAGACATCCTGCCTCCCACATACACCACACACACACTCACCACAGACACTTACATAAGCAGAACTGTAGACCTACCACCACATACTCAGACACCCCCCCCCCCATCCCCCACCCTCAGCATCTCCCCCCCATACACACACACACAGTACCAACGACCCACTACCAACATCAACACCATAAGGCTCGGGCTTGATGACATCATGGCCTGGATGACAGCACGTCTTCCAGCCCTATTAGTCTGATTGTAGGTGGCTCCGCCGCAATGATTTATGGGTAAATATCCATAGTCTCTGCTGTGTTGATTTATGAGCCATGTTTTGGTCCCTTTGGTCCCCCGACCGCAAGATCTGGGAGGGGGAATCCTATACAAATAATGACATTATAAAACTGGAGACAGTGAGGTAAAAGGGGGAGAAGACCCAGCCTGTCACTCGCTCATCACCCGGTATGGCTGACGTGCTCTGATTGGTCAGTGAAATCAGAAATCACAACACACATGTGCAACAACAGCAGTGATTTTGCACCATGTTTCCCCATCTGCACATGCGTACCTTTCCAACTAGCTTTTCATGTCAGTTCTGTCCATTTGTTCTGCTGTTAATACATCTGCCTGTCCGGTGACATCTGTTTCCCTTCCCTTTTTATTTCTGTCATAGAAGTGTCTGAGTTTTTTAAGAGCCCTAATAATTCTGTCTAACAGCACAGTGGAAAATGATTAGCACAAGAAGGAACGCACTCTCTGCATCCTCACCCTTGCATTCGACTGAGTATATTTTTCTTTGTATTTTGTTAACAGACCTGTAAATTATTTGAACTGTTTTGGTTTATGAGACGCTTATTTAAACCCCAAAACACCTGTCGAGTGTTGCAGAACAGAAAGTGTATTTTTGTACCCTTGTCTGGGTATAATGAGACCAAAAATTTTGACCTTTTTTTCTCAGTTTTACCGCACATTGCTTCTTTTTCCTATCTGACAATTTCTATCTAAGCTGTTTCCTTTCGTTTTAAACTCAACCTCTTTTTCACCTTCTTGACCTTTTCCCCCCCCCCCTAGCCAAACACAATGTGTAGGAGGCTCCCGGCTGCTAATGGACTGGGAGCCTCTAATTGGGTTGCGGCTTGTTGCCATAGCATGCAGAATTTTTATCCTCCGAATCTGCCAACTGATCACACACAAAAAGCACAGCAGTTACAGCTCTACATGTCCTAAAAGTCACAGCTTGGCTAATTTGAAGGCCAATTATTGGTTGTTGGACACAGCGTTGGAAGTAAAACTGTTTGTGCATTTTTTTATTCATTTGGCACTGTGAAATATTCCAAGTGATAAAGCTGCAGTAATGAATGTCTTTCTACTTTCTCTAGACAGATTAGAGTGCTTTTATCACTCCATCAGCAGCAAAATATATCGTACAGCAAATCGAATCAACTTTTAAACACACATTTCAACATATCCAGCAGAAATACTCCAAATTTAGGTCTGACTAATTACTATTTGTCGAATTTTCTTCAAACTGTCACTGGGAGGCTTGCGGGGGCATGTAGTGTGTCGCCAAGTCAGCTGTCACACTTTCTCCCACAAGGTTGCACAGGAGTGATTTACTAAAGGGCTACCAGGAACCCACTGAGAGCCCTTAAAGGATGTTGCTAAATGTGAGTTTGGAGGTGTAGAAGTATGACAGCGAGAGGTGTGCGCATTTGCATTTGCATGTATTGTGTGTGTGAGCTATTGTTAGAAAAGCCTCACTTGACTGGCAGGTGTTTGGACAACCTGCTACGGCCCCCTCAGTTTTGCGAACGGGTTGCTTGCCTCTCCTCTAGTCTCAGAGGCTGAAATTGGCAGGTGGATTTTTTTTTTGGAGTAAAACAAGATGGGGTGGAGGGGGTGGAGGGACACAATGGGAAATGGAAGGATAAAAAAAGAAAGTGTGACAGTATTTCCTGCGTGGCCTTTCAGAACATTGGCAATATGGTTGACTTTTCCAACAGCTATGAGTAATGTCCACTATTCAGCTCGGGTGGCAGAATGCTTACATTGCTCACCTAGACAATGAGGTGGCAGAGATTTGTGTGTGCCCACAGCCACAGGCACTGAAAACACACAGTGAGTCAGAGTACACCATGCACACACGCACATATATGCTCTGTCTCCTACATTTACATTTATATGGCGTTTAATTTCTCTCATGAGCGAGGCAAACAATAAAAAATTATCATGAGCAAATATCACGAGCACACGAGCAAGGATTTACTGCCACTTGCACAACCCTCGCACACATGTAGAGATTAGCAGCCAAGCTCACAAGTTTTCTGCTGGGTGAATGCAAAAAGCCATGCAGGGTCTGTAACCAAGTCCACTCTTTTTGAAGGTATACTGTGCTTGCACAAATTGGGGGTGAGAAAACTCACCCCCTTTGTGTTGTCCTGTCATACATGATCTCATATTTGTTATGATAAATTTATCTTAAAGCTAGAATTATTAATGAGAGTGTGCATCTGGAATTAGAAGTGTAAATGTGGGTAAACAAGCTGCTTAAGCAGAAATGTCTTAGAATTTCCCAGAGAATCCTCCAGCTTTTGACAATTATTCATGATCAGTAATCCACAGGTAGCTGCCGCTTAATGCTTCACAAGAAACAACAAAAGACAAAGTCCCAACTGATATCTAATCTTTAAGACCGAAATGGATATTTGATGATTTAAGAATGCATGCTTGTGGCGTTCCAACAGGTTAATTTGTAGAGTGCCCTCTAGTGGTCAAACTATACATTATCAACATTCATAACATAGTTGAAGGGTGTTTCTCCTGTCCTTTTATTACTCTTTGAATTTTTGTAAAAATAGATAGCTCAGCGAATGGATAAAAGTTGTCTGATAATATGGACCAACTGATACTCTTAATGGATAATTTGGGATATATCCATCAATTTTTCTATCACTCATCCATTCAGGGTTGCATGGGGCCTGGAATTTGCCCCAGATGGGGTGCAGGCTGGGTACAGCCAATTCTGAATCACAAATTAACTTAGCATGGATGTCATTGGACTGTACACGGTCGACAACAAGCCACCAGGTTTAAACCCACGACTTTGTTGCTATGAGGAAACAGTACTGAGCCACTGAACCATCTTGTCCTCAAGTCCCCATCTTCCAAAATTATTTCAAATTTTTGTAGCTAAAGTTATAAATCAATGCTGTATGACCATTCTGGCATTGAAAGCAACCATTCATTGTTTTCAGTCTAATAACTGTCTAAAGTCAGACTGATGTGGAGGCAGAGGTTTATCCCATCCAACACTCACCAAGCAAAAAATCTTGTGAGTCTGGTTGGTGCTTTACAGATTCATCCAGCCTATTTTGCAAATAGTGGCGAATAACACTTGCATGCACCTTTACATACACACAAAAACTTAACCAAAACAGCTAAGGACAAGGTAGATTTTATTACTGTCCTGACTTATATTAACATCAACCAGAGATAAGTCTTAAGCATGGTGGGGGCGTTTGCTATAGTATTTTGTTTAGACATGCAGGTTTCCATGTCTCTAAAGCCATTTCCATGCAAGATCTTTGGACAATGTCGAGTTTAAGACATAGCAGGAAATGGTTTACTTCCATGTGATTGGTCCAAGGGACCTGCCCGGAGGAGCACAGAACACATGATGCCCGCTTGCTCACTGTGACTCCATTGGGTTATTATCTTCGCCATTCTCGCATCAGTGCAAATTAGTGCCATGGGCAATCACTTTGTATTTTGTACCAGAGAGCTGGTAAAGATTCCATCAGACGTCTGTTCTCACATTCACCCACATCCGGTGGGTAATTTCTGAAAGTTCAGGCCTGTAATGCATGTTTAAAGATGGCTAAATAGTCTTGAACAATTCCTTTGAACTCTGGGTCAAGAAGTCACCACTGTGTGTCCTGCAGACGTCATACATGATGCATTGCCAGACACATTTCCCCCCTAAAATCTGAAGAAAAAAACAAAAATCGAATCTAACAACAAAAGAACGTCATCATTATTTAAGGAATACTATATATGTTCTTTTAGAGAATAACCTACATCTGTAATAGAGACCAAACAAATAACTTAATATTTAAGTTATACGTGCTTTTCTGTAGTCCTGCTGGTTACGGTGAGTGACTTACAATTGATTCTTTAGAATAAAAGCCAAAGGACTCATTTTAAATCAATAATGATAATGTAACAGTGATGACACACAGTAAATGAGGCTTTCCAGTTAGTGGGGTTCGGTGAGTTACTAGAGTATCATCCCTGCAGGGAATGCCTTGAGAGTATTACAAGCCAGTAAGTTCAGTGTGAGTCAGTGGCATGTGGGAAACACCAGTTCTTAGTTTAAGCAATAAAGGAAGCTATGATTCTCAACCCTGACTCAGAAACATTATTTGTCTTTTTAGTTATATTTTTAATCATGTGTAGTGGTGACAAACTACGATAGATAGATAGATAGATTAAAATTATAAATATATATTTTAACTCAAAAGTACAGTTTTTAAATTCATACTTCACATGAAAACCAAAATAGTTCCAAACGCCACATCTGAATGAGGGTGGGTGAGGCTCAATTTTGGGTAGCGTTGAGGCAGTTGCCATGTTGCAACGAGCTTATATTCTGTCTCGCTAGCTTGCCCTCCCCCCCACACAAGAGCACACTCCGCTCAGTGGATCTGTGCTCGACAGTGCAGCCTAGGCGGAGTAGTGGAACGCAGATCCACTGCGCGCTCAACACAGACAGCATCGTCAGAAGAAAAGTTGATAAAATAAATTAAAAAAGTTTGTATTGTTTGATACATATGCGTACCGAACCGAAAGCACTGTATCGAACGGTTCAATACCGATACGAGTATTGTTGCACCCCTAATAGATAGATAGATAGATTAAAAGACAGGTCCTGATTTTTGTTAACAAGGCAGAACAGTAGCACCACGCTGTGATAGAGATAGGCTAGATAACATATTGCAAACAGAAAAACAATTGATTTAAATAGTTTATCAGCTTTAGAAACCTGTGTACTTCAAAAGCAAGATTTAGGTTGGGTTGGGGTAAAGTACTCAGACAGATAACAAACTAATTGCTGTTGACCTGAGCTCTCAGTTGTCCTTTCAAACATAATGCAGTGCTGTATGAAAAGAACAATGTCTTAATAAAACAGAAAAAAAAGGGTGAGGAAATGTGCACACAGAAATTCTCTAAAATCCGTTGTCCATGTAGAGTATTTACAGCAAATCCTCTGAGTGCGCTGCTGCTCCAGGTTGCACTCAGTGGCCGCTAAAAGAAAACAAGGAAGTGCACCTGCTATGTGAGATCTCCTCTCCTTGTGCATATCTCTCAACTACCTCCCGTCCTGCAAATCGTCCATCCTTCTCTTTAGGCTACGCTGTGTCATGAGCATTTACCCCCCCCACCAACCACCACCACCTATTCTCTCACTCCCCCCCCCTCCCTTCCGTCCTCCCCTTCACACTGTGTGCCGAATTGGAGAAGCTTATCGCCTAGCAACTACAATTAAAGTACAACAAGTCAGTGGTGGTAGCAGCCACCACTGGAGCAAGCTTCGCAAACCTTACGTGTGACCAAAAGCTTCAGACAACAAGACAGGAAAACAGAGAGAGTTGAACACCGAGGGGGAGAAACAGAGCTAAAGAGTTGAAGTTGAACAGGTGAACAGCAATCGGAGTCGGCGCAGTGAGGACCTCGGGTTTTGTAGAAGAAGTGAGAAGCGACACAGGGAGAGAGTGGGAATAGCGTTCTCCGACTGGGTTTACTGGGTTGGACTCAGCAGGTATGTCAGTGTCTCTGTGTGTGTTTGCAAATAGTGCATACAGATTTTGCAAATATAGTTTGCCAGCTGCCTGTGCATTTTTACTTTATGTGTAGTTCATGTTTCACTCTTTTTTTGTTTTGCTAATGAGGAAATATTTAGAGATAAACATGTCTGTGCTTTTAAAACATTTAGAATATGGTGTGAATGTGATTTACCAGCAGAAACCAGGGGGTGCTGGGTACTGTAAAGGTATGTGCTCACACACCTTCCTATTCAAACACGCTGCTGAGATATTGATTTTTTTTTTTTAACTGGTTGCTTGTTTTGTATTTATTGCTATCAGACTCCTGACCGCTCCGTGTGGTCTCTTTCATATTAGTAATTACAGCACCTTTATGCACAGCTGACAGGAAAAGCCAGATGAATTTTTTCCATACATTCCAGAAATAGTCAGCAGTTGTCAGGTGCGATGCATGCTGCTCATGTTGATGTAGGCTGAAGGTTTGGTAAAGGAGTGGTGATTATAACTCATCCTGTATTTTACCTCAGCTGACTGCTGGTGATGCTTTCTGTGGCTACAGGGAGAAAGAGGTGAGCAGGTGCAGACTGAGCGACTGATTGTTTGACTGATTTTATTTGTTCGGTTTTTTTTCTTATGCTAGATTTCAGGTACTGAAAGTAAAACTAATGAGCAGCCAAGATAAAACAATAAAAGTGTAATAGGGACAGATGCTGTAATGGCTCAAATACGAGGGATGATCCTTCTACTCTTACTTTCGGTGTGCTTGAAAATTGATTTGAAGATTTAAAAGTGGCAATCTAATGTTAAAAATAGGAATATGAGTGCAAAATACTAATATTGTGTAATGCTGTAGTGATATTCGTGTGCAGACAATTTAGCTGCGAGTCATTAATGTTCCAAGGTTCTAAAATAGCCCTCCTTCACCCCCTGCAGAGCTGTCTTTCAAATGATGCACACCCACCTGCCCTCATCCCTCTTGGGAGAGTGGTACTACCTGAAGGCACTGTGGGCGAGCTGGCAGGTGAAAGGTTAATCACTCTGTGTGGTGTATCCTGTCCCCTCCATCAGGATGAAACTTGTATGCAAACATGTATGCACAGAGAGGATGGTCAAAATGTCATAGCAGTGAGCACATAAAAGCACACACACTCATATCCACACACTCTGTGCGCCAGAGTAGAAAAGTCACTGGCTGGTCAAAATGTCAGCTCACACTGCTTACATGAAAGCACACACACACACACACACACACACACACACACACACACACACACACACACACACACACTCCAAAAAAGAAAGAGAAAAACACTTCTGTGATGTTCAGGTTGAGATTAAAAGGAAGGGGATGCTTTTTTCAAACGTTTGCATCTTTTTGAGCTTCAAAAAGCAAACTGATTGTTTGTGTTGTTTGCATTTAAGACAGTTCAGATAAAATGTAAAATGACCTTTATTCTTCGGCACAGCCTCAATGCTCCTAGCTTTCTTTTAATGTCTTTAAGTAGTCTTCAGGAATAGTTCTCCAGGCTTCTTGAAGGCTCTTCTTTGGATGTTTCTGCCTTTTGTTCTGTTCTGTGTGAAGATGATCTCACACTGCTTCAATAATGTGGAGGTCCGGGCTCTGGGGAGGCCAATCCATGACTGATGGTGTTTGTGTTGCATTAGGAGTGTGTCTGAAACCACTGTAATGTTGAAAAATGAAGCCGCTGCCAATCAGACACTCCAGATTGTATTCCAGGGTGGATTGCTGATTCAAACCAAAAATATGATTTGGATTCATCACTTCATAAGACCTGATTTTCAGAGGAGTTTTTGTTTGGAATATGTGAGCCTTTTCTCCCTCTATCCTGTCCTTAAGAATGTCTTCTTAACAGCCATCTTTACTATTTCTGATGAGGCTTTGGCTAATAGTAGATGGCTCAACTGAAGGGCCAGATGTCTTAGGTTTCTGTGTGGATTTTATTCCCTATTTTATAATAACATGACTTTCAGATACTGTTTATCTGCTGTAGATGTCAGACTGTTACTGAGTTTATGTAGATTCGACTAAAGATGTGTCGAATGTGTGTAGACGCAACACTTATTTGTCCATTTGATTGGGTGCTTTTTTATGCCCAGGTGATTCATAAGTCAGTGTTGAGTGGATTAACAAACAATAAGTCCTGAGAAAAAGGTCAGGTACAAAGACCAGACTGAAAATGAGTGAAAAAACAGCCAAATTTCAAAGTAAATCTTTGGTAAAACTTCAAAAAGCCTGGAGAACTGTTGCTCAAGACCACCTTAAAAATTGCAAGAAAGTCTGGCTCTTTAAAAGCAAAACATAAAGAACTGACAAGTGTCTCAAGATGCACAGTAAAATGTTCTTCCTATAGGTGAACTTACACACTTACAGTCTTTTGGTATTCTTGAAAATGTTAGAGTGAGCCTTGTACCCATTGTTATGTTTAATATTGTAGTGTATTGACCTGCTAGCATTAGCTTTAAGTGGATTTTAAAGCTCAATTTTAAAGCTCATGGTCTTGTAATCCATTGAGCATCGGAGGGTTTTTTTTTAATTCCTAGAAGACAGAAACATTTCCTTGTAGTCCCCTGTGATTATACCACAGAGAATAGATGGGTCAAATTGAAATGCAGTGGATTTAAGTGTGTTGACTGACAGTATTTGTTTGGTCGGCTCCCTCAGGGCGTTCAGATTCCCCACTTTTTTCTCCACAGTGCTTTTAACATTTAAGAGTCCAGATTAGTATCTTTCCCAAAGGTAAATATGCAAAATAGCAACAAAATTTCACTCCAAAATTGTCTACAGCTTAAGGCCAGTTGTTTGTGTTTGTGTGCCGGTATTTTTGTGTATGCGCTGTCTCAGCATGCATCTCCTTTGAGCGCAATACACCTCAGAAGGATGCAGACAGCAGGGTTTATAGACGTCCGCTATAGATGTGTTTTGTGTCATTGTGTGTGGCTTTGCCAGAGGGATGCATTCAAACATCCCCCGTTGAGGCAAGCCGGCGGGGTGTATTCGTTTTGCCGTTCGAGTTTCTAAACTCGGTTGACTTCATCATCGGGAAAATGGCTTTTAAACTCGCTCCCTCTACGTTTATTCTCCCTCGCTTCCTTTAAAACGACCGTGCGCGCCACCTTGCATGAAGACGCCACGGTTTGATGAATGCGTGCAAATAAAGCAAATCCATGGGATAAGTGTTTGTAATTTTATCCAGAGAGCTTATTGTTTTTCATTGGAGGCCAGGTCGTTACTGACGTAATTGGCACTTACTAGATGTTGATGATCATTTGATTGGTGTTGCCTAGAAGGTAGTTGGATCACTTCAAGTCTAATAATCGAAACTCAGTTAAGAGAACAGAAAAGATAGCTCAACGTGTGACTTGATTGGGAATAACTAACCGACTGATGCTTTGGTTGATTTTTATGCTTTTTTTAACTAATAATATTTATTAATTAATTATTAATTCCTACTGTATTATTACTGCTATTACCAGAAAGTCTCCGCTGTTGAGCAGGTGGTTGCCAACTGTGCACAGAGTCTTTTTGATGTAACCCTTTATGCCTCCAGTGCAGACAAACCTCCACTAATGTAACAAATCAGTCTTCATGAAGTTTATTAGGTTTAGAACCTCTGAACCATCCCATTGTTTCACAGCATGTACAGGAGACTTCTCTTTGAATCCTTAAAGACGGGAAATCCTTGAAAGCATTTCTGATCTCTCTTTTTCTTTAATTATTTCCAGAGTCTGGGCTCAGCTGACCGAAAGGAGAATCAGAATAAGAAGTAAGTCCCTTCATTTACTTCACCTTTACCTGTCTGCACACCATTCCCTCGCATCCTTGTGTTACAGATTTCACTTCCTAGATTTAGTTCTTGAAATCAGCACTACTGGTTTGGACACGTCTAACCACGAACGCACATTCTGCCGTATGCTGCCGTAAAAATAGAACTTGGTACAATGTGTTACATAACTGACTCTGTCTTAATTCCCAAGT
Organism: Haplochromis burtoni; assembly: GCF_018398535.1. NCBI lineage: Eukaryota > Metazoa > Chordata > Actinopteri > Cichliformes > Cichlidae > Haplochromis > Haplochromis burtoni. Next base: position 321,991 of record NW_024582553.1, on the reverse strand, counting down.
GTGGTAAGAACAACATTAGACAGCTGAGTTTTTACTCGTTTAAGGTAATCAGCGTTACTAGACAGTTTCATCAGATTCATTAAGGTGCCAGTAAATCCCTTCATGTCTGTGCGTGACCAGTAATCCATTCCACAACAATATTAATTCTCAGTCACTCCAGTTTTTCAGTGTTGTACTCTTTGGATTTTCCAGAATTTAGAGAGGGAGAAAAAAATTGCTAAATAAATGTAATTTACAAGACGGAGAACATCAGACTACATAAACTGTAGAGCTTCACGTCACCCATTTTCAGTAAGTAAACACAGGGAGCGTTATCAGCCACAGGTTCTGCACATATTAGCATGCATCGAATGCAATCACTACTATGTATCTTTGCATTTGCCAGTGCATATACCTTCACATAGAAACACATGTGTTTATGCACTTCTGAAGTTACATATGAAACACATAAATATCAGTCAGTATTTGATAAAGAAGTCTTCTCAAATATATCTTCTACATTTTTTAGGCTATTTTTTCCATGAATGATACTTTTGTATCATATTTTCCACTTCAGTAGATTTTGAGGTGTGATTTAATTCAGCGGTCCCCGACCTTTTTTGCGCCACGGACCGGTTTAAGCTCGACAATATTTTCACGGACCAGCCTTTAAGGTGTCGCGGATAAATACAACAAAATAAAACTAGTACTGGTACCGAAAAAAAAGAAGATTTATTCATAACACAAGTGAAAAGACCCAGGAAAACCGAGTTAACGATAAAAACGATAACAAAATAATGCTGAAAACCGATAAAAACCCTGAAAACCATACATTTCACACCTGAGCCTCAACTCTCGCGGCCCGGTACCAAACGACTCACGGACCGGTACCAGTCCGAGGCCCGGGGGTTGGGGACCGCTGATTTAATTCATTATAGATTTTATGCATACTGTTTGTCATATCTGGTGTTTGTTACATGCCGGTTGTACCGGCGCTGTGAGCACTCAGTGTGCCGGAGTTGGAGGCATCTGTTGCCAGGAGACAAGCAGCTGTATTCAAGAGACTCATCAGCATGGCCATCGCTGGATGTCAAATGACAGAAGTCTGGCCTAGGCTAAGGGAAAGAGAGCTGCTTGATTTCTACTCTACCGCACACTGATTTGTGACAAACAAGCGAATAAGCGGAAGTGATGATAGAGGAGAGTACACGGGGAACATCATGGGCACAGACATCAACATCATGAAATACATGTTTCTGTGCTAAATCTGATCATTAACCTGAGGCACAAACAATAACAGACGTTCATTCTGTCTCAAAAAAAATGTAAGTATGTGACAGACATTGTCTGTGTTGCTGAGTATGTGCTCTTTAATGTTAAACCTGCATTATGTTTTCCTCCTCCGTATTAACGATCATTTCCTTTGTTTTCTGCCTTTTCTTTTCTGCTTCCCATTGTGAATGTGAACATTAGTGTACAAAGGCGCTACCATTAAGCTACAGTCAGGCTTGAAATATCTTAAAACCTCTTTTTCTATAGTTAATTAAACACCATAAAGGACCACATGAGCAGTCATCTCATGTAGATCTTTTGCTAATGTTCTTTTGATTTGCTGTGCTTGTGAAGGGAAGCTTATTGATGTTGCATCACTCAAAACTTCTTTTTATGTGCTTTAGCTGGTAATCGCTGCATCATTTACAAGTGATTGAGAACCCTTCTGCAAAGCTTAATACCAGATGTACCAAAATGTCTCACATTACATTCATTTTTATATCTGCTTTCCACAAACTCTGAGGCATGGAGGTTTCTGCCCAAAGCAGAAAAAAATAAAAGTGGTAAAAGTATATTTAATGGCCAATTAGCTGTTATTGCTTTGGTTATTTGCCTTTTCAGTTTTTGGCATTGAAATTGCTAACCGTATTAATTGGTTTAGGTCTTATCTGGACATACACAGGTATGAGTTTTGGTGTTTTGTTTTCATATAATTGGCATTTTAGGTCCCTGAAAACAGAGCTTTTGACAGACCCCTAGATCTGCTACTGCATGGAAAGCAAAACAAATATTTCATCTTGTGGTGTTAGACTTGTGCACCTTATTTGGTATCTGATTTTGCACTATGTTGTTGTTTGTAGGCTTCTTATTGTCCAATAAGCTTTGTGAAAGCTTGTACTATATATAGTTTTCAAAAATTTGGTTTTATGTAGCTTGTCTATGCTCCCCGTACTGTACACAGACGGCAGGGTGGAATAATAAGGGATCTGAGTTGTGGCATCATAGAGGCTGGAAGACACTTCTGTCCCTTCATGGTGAGAAGAATTTAGAGAGAATTTGATTAGATTAATTCTTCATGGGAGCACATCATGCAATTGTTCTCATATGTAGGTGATGTAGGAATAACTTATGATGAGAAGAAAAAAGGGGAAACTCATTCACAAACGATGAGTCTGTGATGTTTTGTTTGGAAAAAAAACTTTGCTTAAATAGTTAAATAGTGTATACACACACACATATATATATATACACACACACACACACACA
>NW_024582553.1:295163-319440 GCF_018398535.1 Haplochromis burtoni | reverse complement strand
ATATATATATATATATATATATATATATATATATACACACTTCAGAGTGAAACACTTAACAGGTCATGATTTCAATGATCTCACGATCCACCGCAGTGTGCCCTACATGCTGTAAAGACCTCGGCCGTCACGTCTTTCCATTCCCCCTTTTAGTATTAGTTGGAAAAAAGAAAAGCAAAAAACATAACGAGCAAACTCAGAGTCCACAGATATGGAGTGAATATCCACCGCACGACTCAATCTCATCTCCCAAAGCAATCCAAAGCAAATTCTAGCAGAAACACAATAAGGCATGAGGGTTCCCACTGACTGACCGACGTGAAACACATTCCTTCATTTTTCCAGGGTTTTTTTTCTTTTCGCCTCATTCTTTTTTCTTTTTTTCAGGTTTCTGAAATCCCCAAGTAAATACATACTGAGGATTATTTACAATAGTGGTAATGGTGGTAAGAGTGGGAGCTAACTCAGCGGGCTGGAGGAGACTGCTGCTGGCTGACTGTCTGAGCTCGGGACTATTTGTACAGTTGATCCAGTGCGAATATGTGCGCGCACATGTTTTGCCTGCGTGTTTGTACCTACAGTATTTATCCAGTGTTGTTTCATTACATGAAAAGGGCGCGCTGTTAGCAGAATTTACACTACTGCGTGTTTGCGTGTTGTATTTGATGTGGTTTGGCTGCAGTGAGGTTGGGTTGTTTGAGAACTTCCCAACAACAGGCTGCCAGGCCAAGGAATGGAGCGGGGAGAGACAGCCATTGTTGTTGGTAAAGCATCGAGGCTGTAATTGTGTATTTGCATGTAGGTGAGTGTGCAAAGTAAAGAAAGAGAAAGATAATGCGAAGGGAGAGGCGTTAAGGGAGAGCATGATTTAGAGTACTTGAACATTGCTGTTCTACGGAGCAGAGCCTTTTCCATTCTAACTTTCAATACAAAAGCACGAACTCACATAAAAACACTCCATCCCTGCAACCACACCAACTAAGGGAGTTCTTAGGGAAAATTTCTTTCTGTCATGTTGCACAACAAGGCCTTTACCAAACCTCTCGAACCAGTATTGAAACCACACATCAAAATTTGATCAGCTTTCCCAAAAACATCTCAACACTTTGGATTCTCATAGTTTGCTGGCTTACAACTGCAACCATCATTTCAGGATTAAGCTTTTTCTTCTTCTTCTTCTTTGCTACAAATAGGCCAACGCAGCGTTTTAACTCTGATCACAAATACAAGGTCACTCAAAGACCATCAAGTTTTTTTTTCCCTCTCAACAGGCGACTTCTGGATTAATTATGAAACCAAACCGAACTGCATTTCTTACGTTTCTGTTTTCCTATTATGGAAGAATTTCCCTTTGTTGACCTATGACTGAAGGAAAGTAGGATGAAATCCATTCTCCATCTCACCCCTTCCCAGAATGGAAACCATGGTGACCATGATGAAAGCCCCTGTTTTCAGGAATCCCTCATAATTTAGCTGCTGACAAGAAGTAATGTTTTTAGACCAGTTAAGTATTTAGAAGACATTAAAAACCTCCTCAATGACAGTAATTTGAGTTCCCATGAGTGCATGGGTATGCAAAAGACTGCAGGACTTGCATAATTATCCTCAAATTATGACAGTTTCTTAAAATGGCACTCTAGTTTGTGATCTACGTGTAGAGTACTGTGCAAATGTCTTGAACTACCCCACCCTCCATGTTTTTACATTTTGCATTCAAGAAAGCAGACTTTTAAGTATATTTTTAAGTGGCCTTGAGCAACAGTTCTCCAGGCTTCCTGAAGCTCTGTCAGAGTTTTTCTTTGGACATTGGCTGCTTTTTCACTCATTGTCACTCATTTTCTGTCATGATTTATGTCGTTCGAGGACCCAGAGAGGCAGAGCTCCAACAACAAAAGGCAAGTCGTTTATTTAGGCTGTAGCAAGGTCCAGTAAACTAAATAGCAGAACTCCACAGCAAGTCCAAAAGCAAGGCAACAGCATCCGCATGAGATCACAGAGGGGAAACACACGGGGTAAGATTACAGACAAATCGACAAAAGACAAGGGGAGACAGGACAGTTTATACGTGGAAGGCTAAATGATGAGTGGAATCAGCTGTGAGAAATGAGACATGTGAGAATAATCACAAAAAGGTAAGACAATGAGACAGAAGGGGAGTAAAACTAAAGCCAAAACACAGGAAGCGAAGGATTACCGAAGTGTAGCAGGAACAACAACAGAAAGGGGAAACCCAGAGGGGAATAATATCTCCACGAATGTTAAACATTAAGTAGATCAACATGACAAGGAGTAAATGCTTATGATGCTCAGGAAGGAATATAAATCAAAATAAAAACCTTAAATAACCCTAAGAATCTAAACACGAGGATTAACATGGGGACCATGATATGGTCTTTGTGCCTGACCATTTTCACAGGAAAGCTGTTTTTTTGTTAAGCCACTTAATGCTGACCTATGAATCATTCAAGCATTAAAGAACAATCAGGTCATGGTATGAATCACTGTTGTGTCTACATATAACAGACAAAGAGCCCATTTTAAATTGTGTCGTTGGGTGCTTTGTTGCTGACTGTCACAAAAACACATAATTTCTTCCCATTTCTTTAGATCAATATTTGAAAAATACCACACATAACACAGGTCGAGAGGGACAAATTTGTATTTTAGCACCTACAAGGTGATTCCCAAAGAGCTGTTAGCTGAAAACTTGGCATATCTTTGTATGGTGTGCAGTGTCCTTAAAAAAAAACCAGACAAACATATCCAATAAAGACCTGATACAGGATCTGAGAGATCCAAATGGCCCGAGGGGACCCGTCTACTGTTTGCTGAAGCCTCATCAGAAATGGTCTCTGATGAGACTGAATAGTGGCTGTACAAAAGCCTTTCTTATGGAAGTGAGACAGGAAGAAAAGGCTGAGGGATTGTCATGATCCTGGGTCGTGCGACCCAGTGTTTTGTGTTTAGTCTATTTTGATGTTTATTGTTTGTTTAGGTTCATTAAGTTATTCCAGCTCATTTGTAATTATATTACCCTTGTATTAAGCCTCCCTTGCCCTTCATGTGTTTATGTCTGTGTGTCTTGTGTTGTCAAGTTCATGCTGTCGCTTCTGTCATCTTCCACTGTACTCAGTCTCCCTGGTTCGTGCGTTTACCTGTCATGAGTCATGTCTGCATGGTTATGTTTAGTTCATGTCATGTCTAATCTCCATGTTTCCTGTTTTACTTTGAAAGTCTGTATTCAATGTCAGTGTATTTAGTTTCACCTCTCCTGTCCTGTCGTTAGGTTCATGTGTGTCAGCTGTGCTCCCATGTGTGGCCACTTCCCCTGATCATCCCTCATGTGTATTTAGTCTCTGTGTTTCATACAGTCTGTGTCGCGTCGTCTGTGTTCTCACCTCCATGTTTTCCCGGTCAGTCTTTGCAGCGAACATCATAGTCTCTGAGTTTCCTTAGTTTGTCACAGTATTAGTTTTCCCAGTTTAGTTATAGCCTGGCCACGCTATCCTTGCTTTGTTTGTACACTTTGTCTTCAGCCATAATAAAGGCTCGCTTTCTGTTAAGTTCACTCCCGTCTACTCACTTGTGTACGCACCTGGGTCCATTACACACACCACCGCACGGCCTGTCTCTGCAGACCGTGACAGGGATACCAGGTTAGACAAGAACTGGACTGAAAATTGGTGGCAACAGGTGGAGAGATGAATCCACATTTGAATTTCTTGATTCAAATCATCATCATTGTCATTGTTATGTATGGATGAGGTCAGTAGAGCGGTACGACAGCGTGCGTCTAAAACCATTTGTAAACACAGTGGAGGCTTTGTTATGGTATAGAGCTTATTTCAGCCAGTGGCTGTGGCAATCTTCATTTTGCACCATGCAATAACATCTAAATGGTCTCTATCAGTCATGGATTAGTCTCCCCAAAGACCGGAGCTCAACATTATCGAAGCAGTGTGGGATTATCTTAACAGAAAACAGAACAAAAGGCAGCCAGCATCCAAAGAAGAGCTTTGAATGTTCTTCAAGAACCCTGGAGAACTATTCCTGAAATGCCTTAAAGAAACGTCAAGAAAGCTTAAATACGAGATTTCAATCTGTGTTGCAGAATAAAAGTAGCTGTACTAAAATTTTCCACCCCGACTGCATGAATACAGCCAAAATGATCAATGTGATAACGATTATTCATCACAATAATTCACAGATTTCAGTGAAAAAAACTGTTTCACATACAAAATACTCATTTCACATCTTCCTATAGCTACAAATCTTTGCATCAGAACAAAACTGGTCCTATTATGTTGCACATCTCACAAACATTAAAAAAATGTAATCAACAGTCCACTGCTTTCACTTTCACAGTTTTCTACAGACCTCTTAATTAAAAGCGGTTTGCAGTCAAATAAAAGTGTTTAGTCATCAGATCTAAATGCATCTTCTAGAAACAAAAAATAGTCCTTCACACCATGCGTTCTACGCGCGTGATGTTCAAGGTTTGTCTAGTTGTAGATGTTAATATGCATATTTTCCCAGGTTCTATATCTAGCTCTTGCTACAGTGTGTTAACTATTTACCAGATATTCAACTAAATAAATTTATTTTGTAAGTGGAGACTGGAGGAAAAAGTAACTTTGGTAAATTTTGCCTAAATATTTAATCTTTGGTTCTCACAAGTATAGAATTGCTATAAACACACAAACACATGTCTCTCCCTCTTCGAGGTTTCCTTATCCCTTCCAGCATAAATAATCCTCTCAGTCTGCTGGCTCAACCCTGATTGGAATCTCGACGCCATGCTCAATTGTGGGTGGATAGGGAAAAGTGGGATGCCGTGAGCTTGTGTGTCAGTGTTAGGCCTTAAACATGATACTAGCGGGGTGTCCATCTCCAGCAGGCTAGGCCTAGAAATCTTCAATTTACTGTAATTTGTAAAGACACCAAGTCTGAAATACATAGACACTCTGTATATTCACGCTTTTCCAAACCCTCACTTAATTAGTCAACTAGTCAGACATGAGGCTCTGCAGACCCGCAGCAGTGCTCCAGTACTGAATGTAACAGCACAGGGGGTTAAGATACAGGCTCCACAAAGTTTTATCAGCTTTTCTGTGTCTCACAGGAGGCCAGCTGGACTATTATGTGGAGTTTTATATGAAGATTAAGAGGATAATTGTAAGATTCTGTGCAGCATTATTAGTGGGTCATGTAAACTGATGAGGGTGGCGTCAGTAATGAGGCTTACAGGTTATAAATCAGATGAAACCAGCTGCTGAGACATGTAAATATTATTATGGTACTGTATGTATTTCCTTGATTGTGTCTCACTAATGACTGACTGGGTCAGTGCCTTGGCTCACGTTGGATTCGGGACACCTGTAACTGGCACAGACATCTGGGGTATTATGAGGTTCGGCTGAGTGTTACCATGTCTACCCAACGTGATAGCCATTTAGCCCAGATCAGTTTCCCCCAAATTATATTCACAATTATCTCATCCCACCTAACCGAGTGCGGGTGGAAAGTGAAAACTGTCTGTGGTACTGTTTGCTTTGCCCGTCCTTTCTCAGTGGCATGGTACTCCAACTACAGACTCTAATAATTTGCTGGCTTCCATGTGCTTGTCAGCTCAACTCAACATTAATTCTACTGCAAATCCATCAACTGTATATCTGGCTGTGTTGAGTCAGCCTTATGCCACACATCAAACAGAGAGGGGGGACACAGAGGGAATGGTATCAAACCCAACACCACAGGGAGCCAACCGAAGTGAAAAGCAGCGCTGGATTCCTCCCTCATTTTTGTCTCCCTGACGAGTTCTGTATGTGCCGACTCTGCGGAAAACAGGAGCGAGAGAGCAAAGTAATAAAAGAGAGACGTTTAAAAAAAAGAAGAAGAAGAAGATGAAACAATGACTGTGACTCAGAGATGTGCAAATGAAGGAATGGAGGGAAAAAAGCCAAGATGGAAATATCTCTGTTTATCGCAGTGGGTGGATGGGCAGCATATGAGAAGATGCACGTAGGACGATAACAGAGTCCCTTCCTTTGGCACGTAGCGTTGTGATTAGATCATTAGGATTTATTTGTCAAGGCAGTGAACTGACTCCTAAAGGCCTCCTCTCTCCTTTGGAACATGTGGGTGCTCGAAGAATTATGCTTCCAAACTACATATCGCTGTTTTGACTCCCTTGTATAATTCTGACGCATTTATTTAGACAGTTTTATGATGACAACGAAAAGCTATCCAAATTGTATCAGCCAATATTCAAAAAGTTTCTGTGTTATTGCTTCTTATTTATTGACCATCGCAGCTACCAATGGTTGAGCATTACACTCAGACAATATAACCAAAGGGAAAGCTTGTTAGCTTGAAGAAATATCAGTATTTTATTAGTGAGACTTCAGTCCAAGTGAAATAAAAGCAGCCCCGACCATGTTAGAGAGACATGCACACAGACTTGGGTTTGGATGGGGATGGTGAGTGGAATACAAGGCGTTCTTTGAGCACATTTTAATTAGCAATGTTCATAGCTTGGCTGTGTTCTTTTATGATTGGACCACTGAAAGCCTTTTTGTTTGCCTAATGAAACACATTGAGGGGTACGTTCATCAATTAAACTATGTTTGTGTACGTGTACGCACTCGCTTATGAGCATTTGAGCTTGCATGCACTTCTTTTGCCTGTATCTCTTGTACTGGTTGGGGGGGCTACATTCTTTTTTGGCGTATTAGTGTTCCATTGGCAGGGATAAGAAGCCATAGCGGGAGACACAGATGAAAGCAATCCTAGCGCTTTGTTTTCCCTACTTTCCAAAATAGTTGTTTTAGGTAGGGAGCCATTGCCCATAATTGCTCCAACAGGGTCAGGTATTTGTCTGTCATGCTCATGATTTACTGTAGTGTCTGTGCCTTAGTAATCTGACATAAGATCAGTGGTTAAGGGCAGTGTAACCTCAGACAGACCACATAGATTGTGTAATGCATAGCATTCTGCTGGTTTCAATGGGATCCCTTTATAAACACATCTCACACAAAACCCTCTTTATGATTTGAGAAGCTATGCAGAGCATGCTTGTCACAATATTTCCCAAATCAGATCTATCAAATATGTAAATAAAACGTGTGGACGGATACAAAAAAACAGTATTTAAGAATAATCTTACCAGAGACATCACACAGATGGAGACATTTCAACACATTTTAGGACAAAAAAGGTCTGTGGAAGAATTCCTAATGGCAAAAATGGCACCAAAGAGTCAGTCAACACCTGAAGCAGGAAATGTGTGAGACAGTGCCATTGTTGCATTGACTGACTGGTGCAAGGGCACAGGCTTATGATAGTAAAAATGTAGTTTTCTGGTCTTAGCATATCCATAGCATGGGATGAGGCAGATTGAGTTGATAAGTTGAATAAAATTACTTTGATAACCTTAAGTCACCAAATTGTTTGGGTGAGGGGATATTGTATCGCTTCCTGATGTGGTGCAGTTATTGATAAACTGAGCTTATTTTGGCTTCTCCCTTCTTCACAAGGGGTTGCAACAGCAGATGGATGTGCATATTTGATTTGGCACAAGCTTATACACCGGATGACCTTCCTACCGCAGCCCTTCCAGGGATTTCAGTCTCCTTCTGGTCCTGAACCGGGATTTTTTTGCATGTTAGACAAATGTATTGACCATGTGTTAAAACATGTTGACACTATTAATGAATTCACCCTTAATTTGACTTTCTAGAGTGGTGACTTAATGACTCATCAAGGTGGTGCTTATCAAGTAAATAAGGGTAAATTGAACTGACCTGCAGGCAAAGCTCAAAAAGAGGGAAAGCAGAACAGAGAACTAATTTGCTGTACTGATATATCACTGAAGATACATCCACTAAGACCACAGTGCGGTTTATAAATTTGAGCATTTTTATTTTTTCTTATGTACCACCAGTTATTGCCTTGCAATGTGTCAGTTATTTGGACTTTAAAGTTATGGCATGCTTCTTTTTTATTTAGAGAGGGTACATAGGCAAGAGATTTCTAGAAGGAGTTTGATTTTACATTCTTTAGAGGATTCAGATATGTTATGTAAAATCTAAAATTCAAATAGAAAAACCCCCCCAGTAAAATCATGTTCTCTTTTGGGGATTTTTTTGCAACTTTCGGCCAACCAGCTTGGGAACTTGGTCAATCAGGTTTGTTTATGTTTATTAATAATTTATAAAGATGTATTTTTAACCATTAAAAGTAATAAAATAGGTTAATAGTGTCTGCACTGTAACTCTACAGTGTTAAACACATTTAAGCTTCATTGATTTTTAGAATTCCATATAGTCTTAACTCTGCTCTCGAATAGTGGGTTACTGAGGCTGTAAGCGGGGGTCAAAGTGCACCGTCTGTAGCTTTGTGTACTCTGAGTGAGAACAATTAGTTCTTTAGCAGAGCTTCTGCACATGAATACCTCTGAACGGTTAATTGCTGCCATGGCAACAGAACAAGAGCTGAAAAGTGGCATTAGGTGAGTTGTTTGCAAGAAAGCAATCTGTCGCAGTGACACTATGAATGTGTGTGTAACGGCTGGAGGTGTGCATGTAATCGCAGGTCAACATTTTCTCAGTATCATCACACAAGCCATTCAATGCTGACAAAAGCACTTTTGTGCTACAGGATTGGGAAAACTTACTGGTGAGTGGATAATCTAAGTCACATTGGAGTGAGGCAGTGGTAGGCTTTCAAATAGGAGGAATATATTATTGGAATGGTTGTCACTGTTGTAGTTATTGAGATTTTTGTGGTAAAAGCAGTTGGGAACGCAGACAAACTGGGAGACTGGACTTTTAGTTCCAACAATGTTGCTTCTTAAAAAAGTTGTCTTTGCTCCTACTGGTAGCTGTTTCATCTCAAAATTGAGATTTCTTTAATCAGATTGCATCACCAATGTTTTTTTCCACCTGTACTTAATTTTATTGAGATTACATCACTAGCAGCTATGTAGCTGCTAGTTTCTTCCTATGTACAGGTAGCCACTTGAGGCCAGGGTCTGTACTATTTTAGTAAAAAAAAAAATGCTAACATTAGCCAGTTAATGCTTAAAGAACCACCAAGACTAGAATTTTGTCAGCATTTGAGCTTTAAAATTCTCTATATGTAAGCAGTTTAAATAGAAAACTGGGTGCAACGTTATTACGGTTCATTCTGCATCGAGTATCTGGATTTTATAGAAATCCATCACAAAGCTGTTGAAACATTTCGGGCCCATAGTGAACTAGAGGGAAAGCAACAGATAACTGAAAGTGATTAGAACACAATGTCTTCGAGCTATGCATGGCTGTACAAAAATTAATGCCAATACATCAATATGGGAACCACATGTTATTAGGACTCATCCTCAGGGTAAGGATATCTATAGTGAAGCTTAAAACAATCCATCCGGTAGTTGGCAAGAGATTTCATTAATATGCAAGAATTTGAACCTAATGTTTTGTGCTAGAAGAAAAGTCAGGGGATTACCAAATTCTTTAGGCTTTATTTTCTTATAACCACAAGTCTCTTTACATTTTCGAGGCCATCCGTCAAACAGTTGTTGAGATGTTTCAGCAACTGTCTGGTAAAGACTCTAATCCCAGAAGGCTTTGGAAAAAGTGAAGGAGGGCATAGATTTTTGGACTTTTAACTGTATTTTCATAAGATTTACAACTTTTCCTACTGATAATTTTCTGATAACTGATAACCTCCTATGTGGAATTTTTAAAAAAACTTACTGAATTACAGAACAGTCTGGGCAATGAGCTACCAGAACATTTTTAATGCACTGATTTCTTATACGTTAACCCCAAAGAGTCACGCTGATAGTTTTCTTTGATTTACTAGCACAGTATAAAAGAGATGTACTGTAGCTCAAGAATTAAATGTGTAGTTAAATTTTGCAATAACAGAAAAAGACAACTTCACTGGTTTGACCCACTTAAAATCAAAGGGGCCGCATGTGGTCTACAAGCTAAACTGATTTTGACACCCCTGCATTGCAGGTAAAAGATATAAAGTAAAACAGTATATGGGTTGGTATGTATAAAGATAAAATGGATTCCTCCACCTTCACCTGCTGCACAACAGATTCACATAAAATCTAAAAATAATAACGAAAGAATTCATATGAATATACATATATGGATGCAATCAAAGACAACAATAGAAAAGAAAGCATCCACTGCAGGGGATCCTGTCAGCGCACACATGGTTTTTGCTCAGAGAGTGTTCTGTATCCATGCTTTACGGAGGCTGAAATAACTCAGTTAGCTCCTCCAAGAAGTTTTTTTTGGTTGCGTGCGTGTCATTAGACAACTTTTGAATGAGTTCTGATCAAAGTTTGTCGGGGTGTAGAGTGGAGTCATGCTAACAATCCAGTAATATTCGGCTCATATCCAAGAAGTTCTTCAAAGTCAACTTAGTGCTTTATTGTTTGAAAACTGACAAAAAGACTTAAAAACTAGAAACTATGATTCTTACAATTGTGGTGCATATTGTCAACATATAGAGAGTATTGTATAAAGATTTTAGAAATGTCATATTTGACCTCTGACCTTTCCTTCAAGGTAAATTGTCACTTTGATCTGACGGTCAAAGTTCTTAAATTGCTATATAGAGCTATTAAAACAGTTTCTTATTGCCATGTTATTTTATTATCACTTTTTTATGTACAGTACAGTCACAGGTTATAACTTTTTGAATACACAACAGTTTGAATGCATGTACGATGTTACTGAATAACTTTTTTTTTAAATAAAAGAAGTATTTAAACAGATTTACTAAACAATTAAATGAATGCTACACGTTCATACTGCACTACCAGCTTCTTAAACTCCAAAAGAATAGAACAGAACAACTTAAAAGTACATTTTGCCCAAAGAATGAGCTGCTTTGGCGGAGCGCTTGTTGTTTTTCTATGTTCTATGTTTCAAGCAAAAGAGGACTGACACACAGGTATGACGCCATTCAGAAGTTTTCAAAGAGGACAGGGCAGCTCAGCAAGTGCATTTGCGTCATCTCGTTCCTTTGTCTGCATTTTCATGGTCGTGGTATAGATTAAAAATGTCATCGGTTGCGTGTGGATAACCCACCCTCCTCCAGTGTCAATTCTGTAATGAAAAATGATCAATCAAATCATTGATTTTTCTAACTGTAATCAACACCAGGAAAATGAAAGAGAAAATGTAATTCTGATGAGAGGATAATCGACCGGGATATCCTGGGCCTCCAAGGGGATTGCGTCATCGCAATATGCCTTCTGTGGTGATGTTATCAGGGACAGCTGCATGGGGTGGAGCCAGCATTGACGCTCTCAGGGAGCCAAGGGGCAGCCAGTTGCCAGCAGATCCCCCTCCACTCAGACCCACCTGCTTCGCATGTGCAGTTTTCCTGTAAACCCCTCAAAGGGATTCCCTGAGTCCTCTTCTGTGTCCACTGGTCCCCGTGTCTTTGAAGTCATGATCCTATGTGTTTTCATGGCATTGAAGTTTTTATCCTACGGTCAGTACATGTCATGCATTTGATCCAAAGGTTTGTTTGAAGTTTTTACACTGAATTCTTTATGTAAATCACCAAATAAACGTATTAGATCCATAAAAAGTAAATCACTCATTAACAACCAATGATGAGCCAAACCCCTCGCTCCTGAAATCTATTCATAAATCAGAATTTTACAGACTAGTCAAGTCCACACTTTATGAAAACAGACATCAGCGTCAGTTGTTGGCAGTAGCCTGTGTGCTAATTTAATTAAAAGCCCTTGAAGAAGAAGAAGAAGCCCAGCCTAGCTTAATGCCGTCAATTAGGGGTTTCTCTGCCATATGACTAAAATCCCACACCCCATTTGTGTGATTCATACAGGAAAATATGTCTCTTTGTCTTAGAGGTCAACCAGCTCTTTGGAGATGTTGGCGTTGGGTCAGGAAACAGTAGTTGAGGGTGTAGGAGTGGGAACACAGGCAGTAAGGCTTGTTGTTATTCTACTAGATAAGCCATAGCATGAGGTCATTTTGAACAAGAACTGCATTTTCATCTCAGCTTATGGCAGCTGGTCTGAAGAGAAATAACTTGCACAGCATCAGAGCAAATTTTCAGAAGTTGTCTTTAATCAAAAAGAAATGTTTTGCAATTACGAAGGAAAACTTTCTTTGTTGGTTAATGGTGCCTGTCCTGGATGTGGACTGGTTGGAATGAGGGGGAAAATAACACTGGTAATTAATTAGTCGCATTACATGTTTGTCTTCATGTCTTTTTAAAGGCACAATGTGTAGAAAATGGTGTAGGAGAAGAGGTTGAAGAAATTACCCCTTTAATCAGCCCTGAGATGCAGAAATCACTTTCATCTTGGTGTTCATATACTTGAGTTTTAACATTGACATCAGTGTAGAAGACACTGCCAAAGCACAGAAATCTGATCTGCGGGTTAACGTTGGCTTGCAGAGGAGTCCGGGCCTCTAGTTTTCGGCATTGCCTAATGGAAGGAAATGTCAAAAAGAGAGTGGGAAGAAGTGTTAAGTGAAGCAAGAGAGTTGTTGTCCATGTTAGGCCAAAAAAAAGCCTTAATCATCCATCTTATCTGTTGGCCATGCCGCTCTCCAGTAGTTCCTTTTCATTTTGTTCACTGGTTAAGATGTAAAAGTGATAAATATGTCTATACTGAGGGCAGAATAGACATAAAGTTGTCTCTCGACCCTGACTGATATACACTATATTGCCAGACGTGTTCACTCACCCATCCAAATCACTGAATTCAGATGTTCCACTCACTTCCATGACCACGCGGGTAAAAAGTCAAACACATAGGCATGCAGATTGCTTCTACGAACATTTGTGAAAGAACGAGTCGTGCTCAGGAGCTCGGTGAATTCCACTGTGGAATGCCACCTGTGCAACAGTCCAGTTGTAAAATTTCCTCTTTACAAAATATTCCACAGTCAACTGTTAGTGGTATTATAAAAAAGTGGAAGTGATTGGAAACAACAGTAACTAGGATTGTAGGCCATGCAAAATCACAGAATGGGATCAGGTAATGTCCAGGTTCATAGTGGCCAACGTTCTGCAGAGTCTATCGCTACAGACCGCCAAACTTCATGTGGCCTTCGTTCCAATGAAAAGAACTCGTAATGCTTCAACATGCCAACGCATTTTGGACAATTTTATGCTCCCAACTTTGTTGGAGAGGTTTGGGGATGCCCCCTTACTGTTCCAACATGACTGAACACCAGTGCACAAAGCAAAGGTCCATAATGACATGGATGAGCAAGTTTGTTGTGAAAGAACTTGACTGGCCTGCACAGAGTCCTGACCTCAATGAATTGGAGTGGAAAATTGTGGTCCAGACCTTCTTATTCAGCATCAGTGTCTGATCTCACAAATGCTCTTCCAGGAAAATGCTCAAAAATTCCCATAAACACACTCCTAAACATTGGTTATATGTCAAGCATGGGTCAACATCATATTAAACCATATAGATTAAGAATAGAATGTCACTCAAGTTCATATGCATGTGAAGGCAGACAAGTGGATACTTCTGTCAATATAGTGTATAAAGGCGGGGGTCGGGCAATTAGCTTTGTTTGCCGAAATATTGGCATTAGCATTTATAACAGCCGATGACAATATTTGTAAAAACTAAAGAAGTGATAGGTGAAACACCCTTCAACCATTTTATGAGTGTTGAGGTTACATAGTTTGTCCACCAGAGTGCACACTGCAACTTCCCTATTTGTCAACAAGAACACCAAAAGCAACAACAGTCAGACAAAGAATAACTGATTCTTAAACAACTTGTTACAATAAAGTCATGCATTACTTATGAAACTGCGTAGTCATGTTATCTAAGTAATGACTTATAAATATATAATACACGTAACACGTATCAAATAATAATTCACATAAAACATGTTAGATAAATCTGTTTATGTTTCGTGTGTCTAAAAGAAAGAAAAGTTGCACTATTTGATTTAAATCACTAAACTATTAGATTTGGTCTTGAAATCTTATATCGGTCAAATTCTAGTTGTCTCAGTTTGAAATCTAATTTGAGTTTTATGTTACTACTGGCTGGTTAGCATGTTAACAACAGTGTCACTGTATTTCATTTATTTTTAAATTGCTGTTGTGTTTTTAAACTAAAAGTCTTTCTTATTATAACTTTAAAAAAAGAAGAAAGAAATCAGAAGAAGAAGTCAGAGAGGCAGGTTATCTTGTAATGTTTCACTGAATTGAATTTTCAAGCTCACATCAGTCTTTCATTTGCAGCAATGGGGAATATGTAAAGGTCTGTGATGCAACAAAGGTCTGGATCCAAATTTCATGTTTTTAAGTAATCATTCTCTTAGATCTGAGTCCTCCCTCATAGATGCATTACACTTGCATTACACTCAGACCTTCTGTCTCCTTTGTACAACAAAGCAGTCTCCTGGGCAAAATCATACAAATTACTCATTCAAAAGCCTCTCAGACATCTTCATCAAAAGTAAAAAAATAAATAAAAATACACGTGATCTTTGCCATTCAAGCAGTTTAATTAGGTGGAACGGGGTGAATCACCACACTCTCATTCATCCATATCACGTCTCACTTTTCAGCAATCTGGTAATGCCATGAACTGTTGTATATGCTTTTATTAATCTTTTCTTTTATCAAAGCCTTATGCTCACAGTAATTTCTGAAGCATCTCACATAAATCCACAAGAGTGATGGCAGATGCAAGTCTTGTTTTTGAGTGGCAAGAAGCGCCTCTGTCATCTGCACAAATCTTGATCTAGCCATTCATGTAGTTTGTCTCCAACAGAGCTCACCATGGAGACTAAAATGCTTTTTGGCTCAGGTTGAGAGGAGATCTATGTACGTGTGTGAATATGTATGAGCCATTATTATTGTTTTACCATTTCATAATGAAATGGAAAAAGCATGTGTGTGAGATTGGGAAAGGGGATAATCCTGCACAACGCCTGGGCATCATCTATGTAATCCTGTCTCATCTGTATTTTTTTTTCTGCAGGGTTTTGAATTGCCTTAAAATTATCTTTGGATCGTTGTCCACTTTGGCCATGTTGATCTAAAAGTTTGCTTAATAATTGTTGAGAATTTTTACATGACGTGCTCCTCCAGCGGTGTTCCTCTACAAGCCTGGCTCTTTGATAGAGAATAATATTACATTTTGATTAGTCCCCAGTGTTACCACAGCAATATTGCAATGCTGAGTCTCATCAAATGTGTCCGGGCTGGAATGGAATAAATATTACATTTCCTGTTTTTAATTTTGAGAAAAAGTTGAACTGGGACATTGGCAGCCCAGTAGAGGATATTAAAATGTGTTTGACTTTTTTTTCGTGTGGAAAAAGATTTCGAGAAAATGAGGCAGGAAGTATGCGGCTTTCCCTGAAACCTAATGTTTCCTCTGGGAGCTGAAGCATTGTTACGCTGTTTGTCAACTTCGTGGACTACATTCCCACTGAGTATTGTGCGCTTTCTGCAAAACTAGTTTAGTCTGAGGCATGAGTGAATCGATCTTTCTCAGATATTCATGCTCTCTGCCAGTATTTAACCTCTGCTGAACACTTTTTGGCAAACCAGCTATATGTCAGTCCCTGTGCTTGTTTCTTATTAGCCATTTTTTTATATTAAGTGCTGAGTAAAAGGTGTTGTTAACAGTGAAGCACCAGGGCAAGCTGACCCTGGCAGCATATTAAGTGCTTCTGAACTTCTGTGTAAGAATGTATAATACATGTCAAAGAAGAGAAAAGATTTCTTAAGACTTGCCAAGCAAGTAGGCCAAGATCTTTGTCTAAATCAGTCCTACTAAGTCTTATTCTTTGTAATTTTTCTGTTGCCCAGGTCAGAGTCGGGAATCTCCAAATTTACTCATCGTCTATCCCTCAAAGAGCGACCAGCGAAGGCAGAGAAGACTTCATCAGAAAGGCCTCCATCCTACAGGAGACGATCTCTTAGTGTCGACTGGTAAGACCGTCTCGCAATTTCTGAACTCACATGCTTTCACTAAAAGTCAAAGGCTGTACTTCTGTTTTTTTCATCTTCTGTTAAAAATTATGAAAAATTGCAAGAAGCAGTAGCAAAAGGTCTAAACACGTATCACACTGCAAAGAATATTTAGTAAAGTGAAATATTAAGTGTTGTTACGGGTATAATTTTGAATAAAAATAACATGTAAGAAAAGAGAGACAACTGCAATGAGTCATGTCTGTTTACAAAGTCAAGTCTCAGGTTGATGAAAACTGGGGGGGGGGCTGGGGTGGGAGCAAAGGGTGGGCAAAGTGGTGATAGGGTCCTGTTCTGTCTCTGCGTCTGGGTTTCGTTGAAGAGCGCCAAGATGCTCCAGTGGCGCCGGCTCATCTTGCTCTTGTAAAGCTCCAGTCTTCAGGCACCCGATGAAAGGAGTTTGAAAGCTTTCCATTGCGAGGCTGCCTTCCAGTCCCCACCCATGGGAATCCTTCCCAGTCTCCCCTCTTGTTGCCTGGCTTACACTCATTTATCTGCCCATTGATCCTGCCTTTCGTCCATCTGACATGCCTCCTGAGTTTCCTGCTATGTATTCTTGGCTCTTCCTTTGTGCTTTCCCTACATTTGGGAGCACAGGCACGGGTTTAAGAGGACCTTACACTTCCTTTGCACTCAATTTTGTCAAGTAAGAAAATCCCCAATCACCAGATTTTTCTAGGTCGATGATTACTGTGCAGGGACTACAGTAGCTATTCGGCAGTTACTTTACATTTTGTGGAGTTACAGGTGTGTTAAATTTCTGAGGTCCTATCGAATCGTGCTAGGGCCTGGTGTGAGGTCTTACGAGGTCTTTTGTTGGCCTTATGAGACCAACTGTGTGGTCTCGGACTAGTATTGCGATGTGTGGTCCGCCAGCAGAAATGTGGTGTTAAGTGAATGAGCGTTAGAGTGTATGTGCAGTGTGAGGTCTTTTACTTTAACAGCTCCATGTTTTTCTTCCATGCTGCTTGAGAAGGGACCTGGCCTTTAAAGTTCAGGCCCTGATTGATGTGGTCTGGTTTTAATGAAACTCAGTGGGTAGATTGGACATGCTCATTTACAAGAGGGATGAGGGGGGGCTTGACTACAGCTGGATTTTGACTTTTTGCGGGCCCTGCCACTGTTACAGGAGTGTGACTGGCCTTTTGTGACATCATAAATAAGGGGTCCCCAGGGGGAGAGATTCAAGGTTGAGGCCTGAGTCATGCTACAGGGAGGTGAAACAAGGTTGGTCCAACTTTGACAGGGCCAAAAAAGCGTCTCTGGAATGCATAGTGATCAACAGACTCCAAAGGAAAACATGTGTGTCAGTCAGTTGCATATTTGAAAGTGTTCAACATTTACAGCACTTCCTGTAGTCTAAACAATCTGTCTTGCTTTAATCATTGTTAATGAGAACTTCTCAGGGATAAATGTCATCACAAAAATATTCATGATTAAGCAGTGTACTTGTTAAGTATGTGATATTATATGATTTCATGCCATGTTGCCTAGCGTAGTTCGCAGTGATGAGTTGCAATTACTCATGAAAGTTCTTCCATATATACAGTACTGTGCAAAATTCTTGAGTCACCCCTCATGTCTTTGTAATTTGCTTTGAAGAAACCAGGCTTGGTCTGGTCTGTAGTTCTCCAGGCTTTCTGAAGATCTTTCAAAGCTTTTCTTTGGGCATTGGCTACTTTTTCCACTTATTTTCAGTCCAGTTCTCATACCCAACAATTTTTAGATGATTTTGAGGTTTTTTGCTAAGACACTTAACACAGACCTATGAATTATTTAAGGATTAAAGAAGACACTCAGTTCAAGGGTTGAACCTTTGTTCTGTCTATACCAGAGGTGAGTTCATTACCAAGCCTCTGGAGAACTTCAAGACATGTTGAGGAGGTAATTTAGCCATTTAAATCAGCTGTGTTGGATCAAAGACGCATCTAAAACCCACAGGACACCGGCCCTCGAGCCCTGGACTTGCCCACCTCTGGTCTATACAAACACAGAAATCTAAATATATTTTGGCATAGCATTGAATGTGTCCCAAAAATGTAATGAAACTGGATAATTGTGAGCCAAAAGAAGAAATTGCAACCCTTAAAAGCTATCTAAAGCCGATGAACACGATGGAGTCATGTGCTTGAGAAATAGGATAAAGAGAACTGAGAGAGGGCTTAAGAGATGCCCCTTCAGCTAATCAGTTAACTGCTCATTAGAAATAGTCTTAAGTGGAAGGGTGGCTGTCAAAAAGCAATTCTTGAGGAAGTGAAAACAGGGAGAAAAGTCTGAATTAAATAAGAAAAATCAGCAGGTGTGATGGAGTGATAAATCCAAATGTGAAAGTTTTGGCTCAAATCCTCGTCACTGTGGATGGAGAAAGCCAGGACAGAGGTACAGCAATGAGCGTCTAAAGTGAGGACTCCGACATGGTTTAAGGATGCAGTTCAGCCAGTAGTGTTGGAGAGCTTGTCAAAACTGATGGAATTATGAATGCCAAAAACATACCATCACATTTTAATACACCACTCAATTTAATTCAATTCAGTTTAATTTATGGAGCACCAAATCACACCAGTCACTTCCAGTACAGTCTAGAAAGAGTGTGATTGGCAACAGCTTTATTTTTCAGAATGACTATGACCCCAAACACACTGCCAATGCAGTAAAAGCATGCCAGAATAGAAAAACACACAATGGAGCACTATCCGTCATGGACTGGCCTCCCCAGAGCCTGAACCTCAATATTATTGAGACAGTGTGGGATCATCTTGACAGAGATCAAAACAAAAGGCAGAAACATCCAAAGAAGAGCTTTGAATGTCCTTCAGGACGCCTGGAGAACTATTCCTGAAGACTACTTAAAGAAATTACCCCAAAATCTGCCTAATAGAGTTCAGGCTGTGTTGAAGAATACAGATGGCCATACAAAATAATGACTTGCCAGCTCGTTTATATTTTTTATTTCAATGTATGTGTGCACTTTACAATTTTCCACTTTTCTTAGAAAAATAAAGGTTAGGGTGAAAAGGACAGGGTTAGATGGTGGGAGTTGATCTGCTATGATGAACCCTAAAGGGATCAGCTAAACGAAGAGAGGAGGGGAAGCTTAAGAATTTAGCATAGTACTGTATAATTTTCGGACAGTAAGGCGTTTTGTATGTTTTGCATGCTGATCTTCCAGTAGAGCTAAGCAGTCTGTAATTGTTTTCCATTTTTCCAAGCCTTACTAATCAGTGAAGAATCTTGTGTGTTCTTAACCAGACGCAGTAAAACAAATTCCCTGGAATGTGTGTCCCCGTAATCAATGTGTAATATGTAGGATTTTATCCACAAAAATATGCTCTTAAATTAAGGTTTCATTATGTTTTTCTGCTTATTGCCCCCTGCTTTCACTCAAAATAAAACATCTAACTACAAAGTGAAACAAAGGTTGTATAAAACACCAAGCTGGAAAGCAGCCAGCAGCACTCTGGAGTAAGGCTGACTCAGGTGGCTTAAAGCTTTACTATCTTATTTAGTGGGCCATTGCCATTTATGTCGATTCACGTCAGATACCCAAACAAACTGCGACTATTAAGGGAATTCTGAGCCAAGGCAGCCCATATACAAGCTTGAAACGGGAGCCGTTTTGTAGCTTAAAGTCTGTAAAGGCTGGCAGAGCCTTGGGAAAATGCAATAGTAAAAGATAATGGCAGTGTTATTGTTATTGGTAATCATAGTAAATGGCCTCTGGGGATGTGGGTGGAGAAAATAGTGGAAGGAGGGTGGAGAGTGAGAGTTTTAAGAAGTGTTAAAGGCAAAATAGGAGGGTAGCTGTTACAATTTATGATTGCCAAAGATTGATTTGATCTTCTTTTACTAGTCACTGCAAATACAATGGAAATCAGAATGTTTAAAACGGTGGCTTTGGGGAAATCTGTTATTTAGATAAAAAGACTGCTTTTCGTTATTTAAAAAATGTATACGGTTGCAATGGTTACAATATTAAACATGAACAAAGTTTCATGTAATGAGATCAGCATTCAAACTCAGGCTTCAGACCTCTGAGATCGCATGGGGGTGTCTTGATTAGCACTGGTGTGCGTATTTGCTATCTTGTTTTTTGTGTATTACGTGAACACAGGAGACATCTGGTAGAGTCTGAGAGTTAATCCTGGAGCTGTAAAGGGATACTGCTTCTGATGCAACACTAGGCCGGCAAGTAAGTCTTCATTACTTTATTCTCTAATAGTGACAGAGAGGCAGTTCTAACCCTTCACTAAAACCCTTGAGTGCAATAGAGAAGCAGCCATGTCTATCAGCCAAGCAGTTTTTATTTCCCAAAACATTTCCCCTGCAGTACTCGTGGCGAGGAAACTCTATACATAAGTACTTAAACATCCACGTTTGGTAATCAAACTATATCCACTTCACAAATTAAAGTTGGAAAAGGAAGGAGCGCAGTTGGTACGACACCAGAAAGTGTTTGATTGTCTTGTGTTTTTAGTCAGCGTGCGCTAGAAGGCTTAAATTCTCTCAATCCCCCGAAGGCCCTCCGCTCTGCCTGGTGCCACCGTGTCTTCAGGAATCACTCCAAGCTGCCGGCACTCTGAGGATGACGTCTGAACTTTGATGTTAGCAGAGAAACTGGCCTGCCCTATCCCTCGGTCAATATATTAACTCAAATATCTCCTTCTTATTCATGCTCACACACATACATGAGCAAACACATACTGTAATACTTAGCGCTGTTTTGGGTGTGTAGGGGTGAATGGGAGCTACCAAGTGTTAATCCTTATGAAATGTGTACAAAGGGAATAAAAAAAGAGCACTAAGAAATCACCAAAGTCTTAGTGGTAAAAGGAGGACAATGCTCAGGGGGCCCGGGTGTAAAGTGGTTTTGGACATTGTGCCACTTGCCACATTTGGTTCTAATTTGATTTATTATTCCTCGCTTTTTCCTTTTTATTTTCGTTCTCTCTGTAAATTTTTCTCCTTTCTTCTGTAGCCGAGAGCTGTCAGTTCAAACGAAACGGACTAATGAGGAGGTTATAAATGCCTGTGATTTTTCTCTTTAGAAATTTTGATCGGAACATGTTAAAGATCTGTTAAAAATCACTGCTGAGTGGGGTGGACTCCTGCTTCTGTTGGAATGTGTGACACTTTATTCCTGCTCTGTGACTGAATTAAATTGTTTTAAACACTGAAAAGCTTTTGACACGTGGAAAGTAATTATGCTAAACCCTGTGTGGACTGCACACATATAGTTGAAGCTATTATAGAGCCTAGAGTCAAGCTAAAACAAAGCTAAGTACACCCTTAAGCTGCATCCCACAAAGTGATTTGCAGAGAGAGCGAGAAATGTTGAGCAACTTCAAGTGACTATGGGCAAAAGAACCACTGGAGAGGTGGGACCCGAGTAAGACAGTTCAGAGAAGCTTCCACATGAGCGATTGAAGTGACTACTAATGAAAATGCGAGATACTGTTAATTGACATACAAACTGTTACCTAGGCAACTAAAGCCTGAAGTGTTTGCAAGTGACCAGCCATCAGCATCAAAGTAAAGCTTAACACAGGTTTACTGCCTCCACAGGAGTTAAGAGTAGCAGCCATCAGATGACTTGGTTAATTGATCATCAGCACCTTTATAAAAGTAAAGGTTTTGCCAGTTTGTAATGATCTTAAAGAAGTGGTGATTGCTGCCCATTAATCTGAGAAAGATCATAGAAGTCCATCATTCTGCAGTGAGGACTCCACAAATTCACCCCAAGGTTAGACCATCCAATCCTCAGAGAAATCCCCCAGAAAACAAACAGCTACACGTCAGACTCCAGGCCTCACTTAGCATGTTAACTTTCATGACGGTACAATTAGAAAACAGCTGAGCAAGTGTGGCTTGTTTGACAGGGTTGCCAGGAGAAAGCTTCTTCTGTTTAAAAAGAACATGGCAGCACAGCTTGGGTTTGAAAAGTTGTAACTGAACAAACCACAAGACTTCTGGAACAACGGCATTTAGAAAGATGAGACCAAAGTGGAGATGTTCGGCCATAATGCAGTGGCTAATCTGCAACAGAATGGCTGACAAAAGAAAAGAATCATGGTTACAGTTGCCCAGTCAAAGTCCAGATAGTTTTCCTTTCTTTTTTTTAAGATGGCAGCAAAAAATATATACTATTTGCTCTAGCATAAAAAGAAATCAATAAGGGGAAACAAGTTGAAAAAAGGCGAGTGACTTTTGTACACTATTTTTAATGCGTGAAAGAATTTTCTCTGAATATTGAGCCGCAAGGTTCATTTGTTGAGGTTGAGTTGTTGGTGGGATGAGACTACAGATTCTGGTCCACATGCAGGTGCAGAATTTCTGCTAGCTCTGCTTTTGAATAAGTCCAAGGTTGCTTACACATTCATGCTCACACATAAACACGGACACAAAGCACGTGAAAGAAAAAGACACGCTTGCAAAAAAATGCACTTGAGCAGATTAACAATGTTGTGTCAAATACATATAAACATATATGTCCAGCCTCAGCCGTGCGTGCACCAGCAGCACACTCATACACAATCCCGACTGGATGCTGTGGGCTGCGCTAAGGGAGATTTATGAGGCTGGCTCCCTCTTGTCCTGTGTGTCTCGGACTTGATACTCTAGTTTCCACTCCAAACCTCAACTCAGCACGCAGGCACAGAAAGACTGGAGTAGGGATGGAGTGTAATGGGAAGGAGGGAGTGAGACTTAAACGGTGAAGTTGGGAAAGTCAGAGAAGACTGAAATAGGTAAGAAGAGAAGGAGAGAGAAGAAAACTGGAGAGAGGTTGACTGATTGAGACTGAAGTAGATGAAAAGACAGATTGAAAAGATGATGGAAAGAGACAGCAAGAGAGAGTGGTGAAAAGATCTAAAAACTAGACTGAGAGCTTGGATAGAGCACGAGAGAAATGTGTAGCGTCAGTGTGTTGGTTTCTCCTTGTGCATACGTGTGCAGAGAGTTAGAGTATAATCACGCATGGTTAATAAAATTATGCAATCAGCCAAGTCTTGAGGAACTATACCCCCTCATTTAAAGTAGTCTTGGAAAATAATTTGCACTCTGAAAATCAGGAAAGAGTCGAATTTACTTACAAATCAGTGGATTTGTTCTTAGCTCTTTTTTCTCCTTTTCATTTTCCAGCTCTCACTCAGCTAGCAGTAGCCAAGTTTATCTCACATCATCAGATTTTTGTCTCCGTTAAATGATCAACAATGTTTATATTGTTATTTAATAATGTTCCTGCTATGCACAGTTTAGTGTTCCACCTCCAGAGAAAACCCCAACAATCAGACAACCCCCTATGAGCAAGCGCTTGGTGACTGTGGGAAGGAAAAACTCCCTTTTAACAGGAAGAAAACTCTGGCAGAACCAGGCTCAGGGACGCGCATCTGTTGTGACTGGTTGGAGGTGAGATGAGGAAGACAGGAGAGAGGACACACTGTGGAATGTGAATGATGCGGCTTGTGGTATCGTGGCGTTGTTTCACAACCAAACTCGCCGTTTCACACAAACATGTTGTGCCTCCTCTATCAGCACACTGTGTAGTCATGGAAATGTCTTTGCATGTGGTTGTGTGTGTGTGTGTGCGTACAGTGCAGCGTTTAATATTTTTGCTTGTTTTCGCATATGGCCAGGTCTTTCTCGGAAATGAGAGTTAAATTTCTTTCACCTGGATAAATAAAGGATAATAATAATAATATATGTGTGATTTTCTCAAACAGACACGGACACTCACAATGATGTCATACGTGTTTCCATCCTCTCTATCATTCATCTGTCCATCCAGTTTGGACAGTGCACATGTGTGTGAGAATGTGTGTTATCATTTTTTACAAAGCATCTATCACAGTAAGAATGGTCTCCCCACCCATCCGACCACCTCCCTCCATCCCTAGCCCAGATAAATAGCCGTGGGACTTTAAACATGGCGCCCGACCGGCGTGTGACTGAGAGAATGAGCCAACTGGTGGCTTCAGTCGCCGAGGGGCCCCCCCCCCCCCCCCCCCCCATCTGCCCAGAGCCTCTCTCTGGCTGGGTGGGTGGCATATGGTGGCCCAGGCAGGAACCCCATTGGTGTCACACACAAACACACACACTCAGACACACACATGCATACTGAGAGACATACAGAAGGTCTGGAGCCACCCAGGCTGGACCCACGATCGCCGTGGGAGACACAGTGTCACCAAGCCTCTGACAGAGGAGGGGGTTTTGTGTATGTTTGTGTGTGGGTGATCCCACCTTGCAAGTCGTCCGCCCC
>NW_024582553.1:281341-295143 GCF_018398535.1 Haplochromis burtoni | reverse complement strand
CCTGAGAACGTCGGCCACCGCCCGCCACATCACATCCCCATGGTGACTCCGCTGTTGTCTCTGCTCATCAAAATTAGAGAGATTTACCTCTGCGTAGACACACACACACATAACACATGCGCACACACAGAGCCAACAGGTGGCAGGCCTTGCTCGGCACAGCAGGCCCACTTCAAAGGTTAAACATACAGCAGACCGCCTAGCCCTTCTCTGCCACTCTCCCAAGGGAGGAGAAGAGAAAGCGAGGAAAAAAGAGTGGAAAAAGCAGAAATGAGAAAAAGAAAATGAGGGAGGATGAAGCACGGTTTTGTGGCAGCTTAATAAATATGCACACATGTGAAAGTAAGTTACATGTGGTGAATTGTTTTTCTGCTCAGTAATTGTTTGACTGTTACACCAGACGTGTATCAGTCGGCGGCACAGACTTGGGCTCATCACAGTCAAGTTTCCCGGATTTTATCTCCGTGCGAGATAGGTTACAAGAATGCAGCCCTGACTCACTCAGAGCTAACAATACCAAATAAATACCACTTTACAAGAACAGTGATATATGAGGTAGCGCCTCTAGATTATGAAAACGGGAAAGTTGAAGCTGCAGTGTTATTCTAATGTAAACAACAGAATCCGCAGCAGAATCCAGACTCAGTGTTGCTGTCTGCAGCCCTTCATTAAACACAGCAATGTTTACTCTGCACTTATCAGTGCTGTTTGTCATCTCAATGACTTCATTCTAATATACTACAAATCTTGGGTGCACTGCTTACAGGCCACTTGACCTCTTTTTGAATGCATATCAGGAATGATATTCCACCCACATTTGACTCTGCCTTAAGAATTACTGTAAAAAAAGTGTTTTATTTTTAATGGATGCACACACCTGATACATCCCTCAGTAAATCCTCACACACAGACTCTGACCCAAAAGAGTCGTAGACTTGTTCTGATCGTCTCTGCAAAATCATGCGGTATGCACGAGGGGCTGCATGTGGCTGAGTGTTGCAGTGGCCTCATGTTGCCTATAAGCTGATAAGAGCCAAGGCAATTCTAGCAATACTCCCCTCGTCCTCCCAATCCGCCCACCCTCCCTCCCACCCGACCCCACTTTCTCTCTCTCTCTCGCTCTCCCTCTAGCAGCCTGGCTGCTTCCAGCCTGTCTGGTGCCAAGACTCAGATTTCAGAATTTCCTTCTACAAGCCACATTTAGAGCAGCCAGCGTACTCTGTGTATGTGTGTGTTTGCGCGTGTGAGCGAGCGCACGAGTTTGTGTGACTTTCTCCTTTCGCCCGTATACCTCCCTCACTCCCCGCCACCTTGTTTTCCCCAAGCGCCGTCCTTCTGCTGCTGCTTATTGCCATTTCTGCATCTTTCTCTACCCATCCATCCATCTCCAGTTATTTTGTCGAGACAATCACCTTATACACGTCGAGTAATACGTAGTAATTTCAGTTAGAAGTACACCGCCAAACAGGAATCACATTAATGTGCTCTCGTAGGAGTCGACTAGCCATAGTAAGGAGTTTGAGCGAGTGGCATTGGAGACTGAAGGTGAAGACACTGGGACTGGATGGCCTTGATGGGTTGAGTGGGAAAAGGGGGCGAGAGAAGTGGGAGAGAGTGTGGATGGAGATAGAGAGGGATGTTAAGGTGATTTTAAGAAAGAAAGGAAAACAAATGACTGTTTGCTCCTTAGGTAGCATACTGGGCCTCTTTTAAGGGCAAACCTTTTAAACAGCACTGTCCATATCTATTTGTACTGTTCTCTTTGCTTTACTGCAATTATGTAGTCTGCTCCTCACTGTCAATAGATCCTCCTTTGTGCTGCTGTAGCTAATTTGAGCAGCACTCTCTGTAATGTCCTTTTCTGGCACGTATGTACGCACATGCATACTTTGCAATAGCAAATTGTGGTTATATAAAGAGATTTTCCACTGTTTCCAGTTTATCTTGACATTATCTGTGTTTATAGGAATACAAAGCAGTGGCCAACAACATTTTTCTTATTGCATTCTCGTTCCTATTTGTCCTAACTATTTGTGCATTACCTCGTTACAAACATCCGAGCAACTGTTTTGAATTTTTCCCCGAGTTACTTGCGCAGCTAATGGCAAAAACGTGTTACTATGTGACAAGAAGAGGAGGCAAACTAATTGTGTGTGAAAGACGGGGAAACAAAGGAAGAGAGGGGAACAGCAAAAATGTGTCGGAATCAAAGCTGGTGACGGTGAGGGAGAGGGAACGTGTTTTCATTCCCAAATCTCACAAGACTGAACCACCAGAACAAGAACAGCTGTTGTGGCTGCAGGTAGATTGATTGCTAGAGAATACATTATTATTATTATTATTATTGAGAGGATGGGTGAATCTGTCACCCCCGGTTGGATGGATTCATTGAAGTTGCTGTTTATCCATTCTGCTACCAGGTTCAGTGAAACGCCCTTCTGCACACAAATGCTGGTATTTGCGTGTTTACGGTTGGCTCCCAAATGCTTTAACTGACAATTATTTACCATTTCTTTAAATAATAGTTTTTCCTATCTTGACTTTCGGTCAAACAGTAAGTGAATGTCTAGACTCCGTGTCCCTGTGTTTGTGAAGTTTGTGTTTACATGTGACTCACTGACTGGAGGCCCAAGCTGTTTTTGATATGGTTTGATAAAGCGGATGCTGCATGTACGTGTGTTTGCAACTTGGGGGTGTTAATTTTTTTTGTGGGCCTAATAGATGTTCACAGCAGCATGCTCGGTGTATTTGATGTGGCACTGATCAAGAGCCAAGCGTGGAGCTTGGCTTTTTGGTTGAGACTTTTGGTTTCCCAGAACAACTGCTTCCTGCTTCCCAAAAACTGGTAAAACAGTAGGAAATTGTGTGCAATAGTCGCTGTCTGGATTTGTTCAAGTTCAAGTAGGTTCAAGCATGGTTATTTGTGTGTTGTGAGTCTGAGTTTGCACATCTGGTTCTTCATGTTTATTGTCGGAGAAACTGTTCTCTTGGGCCATACTGCCGGGCCCTAGAGGTCTTTAAGGTGCGGATAAGATAGAGGACATGCCTGGCATTTACCACTTTATAACAGAAACAGCATCAGTGTGAATTTCACCAACTTTAACTGTCAGTTTTTCAGTTTTAATATGCTACTCGTTGTTTTAGTGATTTTTTTCAGCATTTATCTGAGCTGCCCAAACACGTGCATTCATGTTCAGTCAACACTAAGGTCACTGATAGACAGGTCATCAGTATTCAGTATGATTAAACTACTGTGCAAAAGTCTCAAAATAGCCCACATAATTTAATCAACTTTGAAAAGATCTCCAACACCACTGGCTGAGCCCTAAACTATGACTGAGCCTCTACTGTGTTTACACATGGCTTTAGGCCCTCACTTTTGTACCTCTCTCCTGCCTTCCTTCATACAGACTCGTGACAGATTTAACCAGAAATTTCTGTTCTTGTGTAGTTTGGCATACCTTAGCCCAGCCAATTCCAGACCTCGAGGGCCGGTGTCCTGCAGGTTTTAGATCTCACCCTGGGTGTACACACCTGAATCAGTTCATTACCAGGCCTCTGGAGAACTTCAAGACAGGTTGAGGAGGTAATTTAGCCATTTAAATCAGCTGCAATGGAAAAAGGACACATCTAAAACCTGCAGGACACCGGCCCTCGATGCCCTATTCCCTGCTTCCCTTTCCTAAGAGTGGCTTTTTTACAGCCACCCTTCCACTGTGAAGATTAGATGGGTCTTCTGAAGAACCAGATGCATTTCTCAGGCCCTATGTCAGATCTTTGATAACTTTGTTTCATCAAGTACAAATTATGCTTTTTTCCACTAGGTTGTCTGTTATGTGGGACACAACCCTGGTTCATCCCTTGGGTTAGGTCAGTGTTAAGTAGCTGTCTGAGGGGAAAAAAACATGAAAATGGTCAGGCAGGAGGACTGGACTGAAAATGAGTGAAAAAGCAGCCAATGTCCAAAGAAAAACTTTGAAAGACTGTCAGAAAGCCTTACAACAAAGTCTGGCTCCTTGAAATGAGAGATGGCTCAAGACTTTTGCACAGTACTATAGTTTCTCTAAGGGTGTTCGTACATACATTCATCATAGATTCCGTTTCTGTGATGCTTAATTGTTAGGATTTGATTTGATTTATTTATAATTTTTAAATGGCTCCATTCATTATACGTTTCATCTCTCTCTCTCTCTCTCTCTCTAGTGTGGGCGCTGTGTCATTGGGGAATGACATCCCCATTTCATGTGTAGGATGCAACATCCCTTTGAAAGCACAGGGCACACACACAGAGGGCATTACACACACCCTAATGTCGTCAGAGAGTGATGGGGCACCATCCTGCCGACAGAAAAAAGTCGGCTGTTCCATCTCAGGCAAATAACAATAAGCCTGGAGCTGGATTCCAATGGGCTTTCTCTTTGAAATGGGATACCAGCACACGCATTACAAATATATCTCTTGTTTTATCTTCCGGGCCAGGCCCATGGAAAAATTATTCCAAATACCTGCCGCGCTTTATCTGGAACCCTGGAATAGGTTAGACCCAGCCGGGAACACGAGGATGTCTAAAATAAGGCCTCTATTACGGGATGGAGTGGAGATGGATGGGACGGAGCGGGAAGGGACGGGGATCGGGGGTATTTTAGGTGTATTGGCCATGTGAAAAAGGCCTTGTTGCGGGGGCTTGGACCCGCTTTAAAGTCTACAATGCAGGCCGCTGTCAGCTGTTGTACGAACTACGTGTGTTGGGGGAGGGTTAGTGTGTGTATGTATGCACACTCATTTGGGCTCACACGTCTATTGTGGAGCGGGAGTATAAATAACATTTTTCCTACAGATGTTCTCACCTTTGCAAATCTGTTCTTGGCATGTGTCAAGATGGCCCAAACTAACAGCTTTATTTACAGTAGTGTCTTCAACCAGTACCATTTTCTTTTTAACAACATCACCAGTATTTATCTGATGATGTTTCTCAGTGTGGCTGCCAACAAGTGAGCATTTTTTGAGGTAACCAAGCAAGGCAACAGTTAAATTTCTCATCTACTTACTAAGTTTTTGCTTAGTTGTTATCTTACACCTCACATGGAAACCTACTTGTTTATTTAATAATCAGCGTGGACAATTAGCGGATAATTAGTTGTTTATAAACATGCGGGATTAAGTGTTGAATCATGGTGACGACAGTGTGGAGAGAATTTGGGAAATACTGGGAAATATAAACAGTACGGGGATAAAGAGTAAGAGTGAAACAGCAATAGAAAGAAGGGTAGGCGTTAGACAGAGTGGGGAGGAGATGATTAGAGGAGGAACAAGTTCATAAGATATCGGGAGAGGTGTACTAAACAAGAGCTAGAGCTGCTGAAAAGGCGTCCTTGAGGAATTCAGTTATCTCTCTGCTTCTCTTTGGTGGGACCCGACACAGAGTTTATCACCAGCGCCTGGAGAGTCCTGATGACATTTCCTTCAGCAGCTGAGTGTGTGAGAGCGCTACATGCCAGACTCTCCCCAGAAAGACACTGCCGTCCACATAGTTCCCATGGCAGAATGGAGAGGGAACAGTATAATCTTCATACCAGTCATGCCAAGAAACCATCAGCAAGAGATGGTGATCTTTTTGACTAACGTATGATATTGCAGAGCAGCGTTGGCAAACCGGCTACCAAGGCTGGCATTGCCAGTTTAGGATGACTGTGCACCACCTGCGAGTAAGAGCTGATAATGTCAGCATGGTGCCCATCTGGCAAATCAGTGTAATGTATCACCATGCTTTCGATCATTGGTGTTTTAGCCCCCTCTCCCACTGGGTAATATAACAGAGCTTAGCGTTAATTAGGCCGCAAAGTGAAGCTCGGCATCAGCTTCTGAGTTGATAGACAAATCTCGTACAAAGTGCACTAATTACGTTGCTTTAGCACTGCCCACAGATGTGTGTCTGCAAGCCAATTTGCAACCCTCATTCTAAGCAATCAGTGTTGCATGTATTGCCACTGATGTGACCCATCTTCTGTATGGGGGTCTCGCCGGTCCTTCTGCCGGCTGTGCAGTTTATGTGCTGGTTTCTATAAGCAGAAACTGATTTTATAAAGTAGAATCTCAATAAACCTGTAAGTGTAAACTAAAATGCTTGTTTCTGCTTCCCTTGTATTTTGTTCCTCTATTGCTATAGCAGCTGGTCATGACTTCAGTGACCTTTCCCAAAGATGTAAGATATTATGGTAGACTTGAGAAGCGAACACATAGTGAATTTTGTACTCAGCACCTTTTCTTTACCCTCTTTCTCCTACAGCGTGATGTATCGTCCCAGATGTCAGATTCTGTTTCTTATTCCCACCTATCACTCATGTCTCCCATGCATCCATCTTTCCCATAGGGCTGACTCGGCCAAAATGACGCAGCCCATGAGAGGGGACCAGGCCCACCAGCCAGTCTCGGCTCGCAAGTCTGCCAGCCTGTCCTCACCGAGCGCTGCTCGCCGCCTTTACCGCAATTTGTCTGGAAAGTTCCGCGTGGGCACCAACCCCCCTGCTCTGGAGGACAGTGTGGTGTCAGGACGGGGAGGAGACAAGGAGAGGCTCCGCAAAACCACCATAGTAAGTCAGAGAGCGAGGGAGAGGGAAAAAATAATAAGCCCAGGAACATTGTAATCTAAAAATAGTCTGGGAAAACACGTAGACTTGAATAGTCTCAGGTATTGGCGTTGCACACCCAAATATCTATTTACTGTATAGTAACACAGAAAGCATGAAGAAAAATGGCGTTTTCCATGTTTGCACTGCAAAGAACTTTCCTATTCATTTTTATTCATTCCTAACATTCATTATTACAGTTTCAGAGTAATGAAGCTCTTTTTGAGGCAGTGGAACATCAAGAGTTGGACCTGGTACAGCTCCTTCTCTCACAGTACAGTCTGGAGGAGCTGGATCTCAACACTCCTAACAGCGAGGGGCTCCTGCCCCTTGATATCGCCATCATGACCAATAATGTGCCCATGGCTAAGCTTCTGCTGCGAGCCGGTGCCAAGGAGAGCCCCCACTGTGAGTAGAGAAGCAGAGCGTACCTGCTGGTAGTGATGGTTTAAGCTCACGATAATGTTAACAAAACAAATAAAGTTTCATCTTTTCATAGTGTTATAATACTGCATAAACACATGCGCGTGCAGTCTGGTGCTCACTGAAATTAAAGTTGCAGGAATTAACCTACAAAACAAATGTATAAATTTAGTATTTTTAAACGGTGGGAAGAGAAAACCTGTGCATTATTTTCCACGTGATCTTTTTATGAAACAAGAAGAATGTTTTTCTTTTGGTGGAATAGGATCTAAACACACACACACACAC
The DNA here is from genome assembly GCF_018398535.1 of Haplochromis burtoni. Lineage (NCBI taxonomy): Eukaryota > Metazoa > Chordata > Actinopteri > Cichliformes > Cichlidae > Haplochromis > Haplochromis burtoni. The sequence continues at coordinate 287,806 of NW_024582553.1, read as the reverse complement.
ATGTGAAAACAAGAATTAGACAGTTACAGTTAGAATATGTGCATAAACCTGTCTTGGACTTGGCGTTTCCCCAGCTTGAACTCAAGCCTTCCTCTTTGCCTGCGTGCACTTGAACTGAACACTCACTTCTGTGTACTCAAAACAAATCGAGACGCTGCTGCAGAGGCAATTGTCATTAGGTTTTGTGTCTTTGCCTCGAGCAGACAGCTTATCATGGCGGTTTTAATTAGTTCTGGAGGCTTAATTTGTGCTCTGCTCCCACACTGGAGACTGGAAATTACAAGCGCCACTTCAGTAAGAGCTTTGAAGTCAGGGGAGCGCTTCTCCCAGGGAAATGATCAGAAGTCAGCGACACGCTGAAAGTGGGATTTCCCTCTGTTACACCGGGGGAAAGCAATATACTGCTGCTTTCTAATCAGCTTTGCTGATTTTGGTCTGCAGCAAGCTTAGAAACTACCATAAAGGTGTGAATGATGAGAGATTGTGTTCTTTTCTCTCTTTCGATCTCAGTGCATTCATCGCTGTCCTGTAGTTTCGGTCTTTTCTCTCCCTGAACCTCTGCGGGTACCTCTGGCTCCAAAACCGTGTGTTTCTCATCTTCTGTTACAGACACAACCAACCTGTTATCGTTTCTCAAATGTCTTCCGTGTCCTCTCATGCCAAGTAGCCGAGGCAGAGGGTGGCGTTTGATTAAGGGAGAACTGTTGTATTGAACCAGCAATATCAGCGTCATGTAAATCAACTGCAGGTGTTAAAACATTACACAGTCTCCTTTCATTCACACCAGTAATGGATTTATCCTCACTCTACTGACAGTTTCACACATCTATTTCTGCTTTCTGCTGCCAGTGAAAACATATTAGAGGCAACAGAGGGGCAGCCATTGTGATGCAATATTAGTCATCTGCGTAAGCACTTTTAATTGTTTGTGATCTGGTGAGCCGCCGCCGCCTTCCTCTGTTAATGATTACAACTCGCCAGTAAGGCTCCTAGGCTGTTTGTGTTTGTACTTACACTTACACACACACACAAGCACACACTTCATTTTTTTAAGAACCGAGCCAGACGTCTTATAAAGGTATCATTAAATTGAAAACACTTGAATGGAAAGTGGTGTTTACTAAAGTTTAGTGTTTGATTGTGCTCTCTCTCCAGAACCCCAATAACTCACGAGACAGCGGGCCGTGCGCGCTTTCCGCAAAAAGACATAAATAGAGAAACAAACGAAGCAAACGACGGGACATAATGAAAGTCAAAGCTTTGTTTTTTCGAGAACATGCTCAAAACGCCATCTGAGGATAATTGACGCGATAGATGATGCACACTTTTCCTTGAACTTTAAAAGGAATTGATTATGGCGCTTATTGTTATTGCCATGCTTGACTACACAGTGTGTGGTTACCAGAGAGACAAGGACAGGCAAAGACAAACACGCTCTCAAAAGCAACTTCATCTTCACACTATTAATCCCTTAGTGGCTCTCAACAAGACAAAGCCTTAATGTGAAATAAGGACAAATCAAGACACACATACACATTCATGACAGCTTCTGGGCCTTTTTCTAAGCCCAGAGGAGCTGGAATTATAAATCAACGTGAACCAATATTGTTATTATTATTATTTTGATTGTTTCCATCCAAGCTATAGTCCATGTCCAAGGATCCTCAGTAATAATTCTGTCCTAACCTAATTCGACCCTGACCTTCACGTAATCCCTTTAAAAAAAATAAAAGCAAAGAACTGCCTTCAAGTTTTCACATGAGTGTCTGCAGAGTACGACAGAGGTGACACCCAGAAGAGACGCTCAAGGTTGAAAAAGAGAAGCTCCCAGCCACCGAGGAGACACAGAGAGAGCCGCAGAATTAAACACCCAGATGGACATTTTGACACGGAGCTTTAAACTTACTGTCAACAGTGGAATCTAACGCTCAACAGTGGAATCTACAATGAACAAACACAGACCACACAGACTAAACATAGACACACACCGGTCCCAAACACTCCAAGAAATGACCAGCCGCTTGCAGGAGGAGTACAGTATCCCGCTGTCCTCTTTGACCTTTAGCAGCTTTACGTCACTTGTCCTGTAATTTGATTTGTACGATCTACAGCGATGCATTTGCAAATCGGAGCACCGTTGATCTCTGCGTTAACACCACCGGTCACTATGAGCGACCGCTCGGCCCTGGGTTACAGCTCGTCTGCTCTAGCGATGCCTTTGAAACCCCTCTCCCCTTTTTGGAAAGTATCTTCTGGTCCTAGCAGCCTGTGGCGTTATTATAGTTTTAGTTGACTTTTTTCCGCACATTTGCAGAAAAATAGCTTTTACAATGGCGCTTTAAAGCGATGCCCATGCACGTTCCCACCGTTTTGTTTTCCCCTCTAACCGCACATGAAGAGCACTCCTCCCTCTCTCACCCCTCTCACTTTCATTGCCCCATTTTTGGTGTCATTTTCGAGGTGATGTCATTGCCCAAAAGAGAGACTGCTTAATTATATTAAACGCTGTTTATTGTGGAATCTGCCGCAGTATTTTGAGCAAACAAAGGCATTAAAAAAAGGGAGCGAGAGAGCGGCCTTCATAAGAAATTTGCACCGTTGCGGGCGACAGATGGGTTTCTAGCGCTATCTAAGCCTGCGCATCATCCAATCTCTTAATAAAATACAGTGTAAATAATTTAGAACATGTTTTTCTTCATGGAAACATTCACATATCAAAAAATAATAATAATAATACCCAAACATGAGAATGATCTCTATCCCCTGTTCGTGGGACAGAGATCATGTATTTGGTTTGGCAATAAAAGAGTCTCGTGTGATAAAATGCTTCTTGTTTTGATACTAAAATTATCTGCTGACATTCCCCCTCTCACTGTGTTTCCCTCCTAGTTGTGAGTCTGGAGGGCCGAGCGGTTCATTTGGCCACTCTGGTGCAGGAGGCCGAGCAGCGAGTGTTGGAGCTACAGCCCCAGGTGCGGAATGAGGGTCCCGGTGAGCGGGAGGGATCTGACCGTGAGCGCCAGCTAAAAGCTTGGGAGTGGAGGCTCCGGCTCTTCCGACGCATGCAGACAGGCTTTGAGCATGCCAGTAAGGCTTCAAGTTGATTGAGATTTTTTTTTTTTCACATGCTAACCAGCCGATAAAAGTTTGCCGCCTGAATCACTCCTGCAGTCCAGCAGTCATCTTTGGTTTTCTTTTTGTTTTTGTTTTTTTTGCACCCCTTTTCCCCCCTCTGCTGTCATTCTGTCTGGGCTGACTTAATGGCTTCCACACTGGGAAGCCGAACACACAACTATGTGGCATGTATGTGTGTGCACAAACATAACACGCCTGTATTCCTGCTTTAATTTGTTATAGGCATTTCGTGACACGCTTAGTGGCAGACAGCTAACCCGCCCCCCTCTTCAGAAAGCAGACACTCCTCCCTTGTACCCACACCAATGTGCGTTTTGATGTAAAAAAGATCTTTTCCCGCCTTTTAATTCTACATTACTCATGTAATTTGATGGGCATGTGTGAATGCACGTGAAAGTAATAAAGCACAGGTTGAAGGTTAATGTCTGTGCTGTTATATCCACAGTGAGAATCTGTGACATACTTGTGTTAAGCTTATATCGGTTTGTGAAGATTATAGGGTAAAGATGAAGCTGCGCTGCCTTTAAATGCTTTGATTTTACCATCATACACAATTTCACTGCATATCAAACCCTCTCAAACTGAGTGAGTGCACTGTGCACAGATCAAAACATGTAAAAGATCCCATTACAGTAATCTGACTGTTGTGTATTCTTGTGTGTACTCTGCTTATTTACCCGGCCTTCTCTCTGGTCCTCTGTCTCTCCAGGTCCTCCAGATGCTCCCAGTGTAGTTTCCCTGTCTGTCAGCAGCAGCACCAGTCTAAAAGTTGACTTCCAGGAACCTCTTTGTGTCAACTCTGCTGTGGTTACCAAATACAAAGGTCGGCCATCACACCAGACCAGCCACTTCATTTAGAACAAACCACTCAGTATTACAATATGTAGAGTTACAAGTGGACATATTAGGTTCATTTCCAGCTCCAAGCTTTTTATTCTTGGACTATTGGAGAGTAGCTTTGCATGGCCCACAGTTCAAAATCCTTATTTAATCTCTACTTGGCCTGTTTGCCTGAAACAAGCTGTTGTTGCTTCTCTCCCTTAAAGGACACAGCTTTCTTCTGCTTGGCAGTCCATTGGAGAAAAAATGGACAGTGGGTGGGACATTTGTCCCTGAGATGACAATATTAAGGACATCCGCTCTCTTTGACATCATAAAGCTCCAACAGCCTGAAGCTTTTGGCTCATAGGGGTTTTCATGTGCATGCATTATTATTCTAAACCCGTAGTGGGCGTGTTCAGTGTAAGCATTCATTACTGTAAAAGCATATTAATTAAAGAAAACAAGGAAAAGCAATGTAATTCTGCTGTAAAGTAATGACTAGTGTTTGATAACTAATGAAAAATGTTTGTGTTTGTGTATGTTTGAAGTGAGCTGGAGCGGTAATCCTTCGTTTAGTCCTCTGCTGGGTGAGATGATAGTGGATGATGCCACTCAACTCGAGTGCAACATTACTGGACTAACATCTGTAAGTTTCTACCGGCACATTGTTGTTGTTTTTCTTCATGCACATTTCCATGAGCTGAAGCACTTACAGATTCCTTCCAACTTACAGATAAAATGTTCCAATCACATTTTATCACCATAGTTTAAGCAGCACTATGCTGCAGGTTCTCCAGCTGTAGCTTGTAGAATAGCTTGTAGCTATTCTCTCACAGGAAGGGCCCTGGTATTGTTACACACAGCCCTGGACCCTTCTTTACTGTATATGTTAAGCGTCACACCAAACCCTATTCCCTCCTGACCACCCGTAAGCGATATTTGCAGGCAGCTGCCAAAATGATAAAAAAGAGCAGCTTGGTAGCCTGCCACCTGATTTATGGGTGGCATTTTTTAAACGGACATGGAGACAAATGGACACTCCACTGGTTGTTAGTTATTATGTGAGGGAAGACCCATCCCCCATTTAAGACCCCCACTACCAGCTAAAGCTCACTCCTGTCAAAAAAGAACAGGGGTCAAGGCAAGGCCAGTGAGTTTTGGCGGCTGGTGTGATTGATCTGGCTGAGAAAGGAGAGGCAGGGGCTCGCCGTCTGCACGCTGGGAGACAGAGATGCACTGAGCTCCACACATGCACATGTATGCAGATGGTCATTTACAGAAACACTTCCTTTTCGGTTGTTGCCACACGCAAGCAGATTCTGTCGTAAGTGTCCTATCTCCTCTCCTCCCAGGGGACCTATTACTACGTGCAGGTGTCAGCGTACAACATGAAGGGCTGGGGACCTTGGAAAATTTCCACACCGGCCTGTGCTGCACCTTCCAGTAAGTTGTCTATTTTCTTTGTATAAATATGAGTATTTTAAAGCCTGTGTCTAAATTTTACACAAAGCTAAACATAAAGCTCCAAATTTAGGGTGATTTCAAAACGTGCCCCTTGCTCTACAAGGTTTTGGCTCACCTCACTAAATTAATAACTGTGGTGTGTGTGTGTATGTTTGTCTTGCATAAGTGATTTGTTTCGTAGTCTTACACATTAAATGACCCGGGCATCGCCTAATTTTGTTAATTGAATTTGTCACGCTGGTGTCATTCCAATTTTGCTGTGCCATCACTAGAGGGATGACAGCTGGACTCTCCTCCAGCTCTGCCAGGGCGGCTGGGCGGGTTGTGGGACCCTCACTGCGGATGTTAGTGAGTGTAACAGTAGCCTCAGGATGCTGCTTGGGCCCAGCTGCCAGGAGAAGCCACCCGGGTTCAGCCAAGAAATTAACCGTGGAGTCATGTGCAACAGCTGAGCTGTTGACCGCTGCAGCTCTGACCCTCTTTCTCCCTTTCCTTCAGTCCATCTGTCTCTTTCTTTAGTTTGTGTGAAATTTTTACGTTTCCATGTTTTTGAGATTTGTGAAAGGACTCTTCTGACTGTTGCAGATGCAAAATGCACCTTTTGTAAGAGCGTGAGCATAGGTAGCATTGCTGTGGGCACACTGGCACGCTCGTGGCACATCTGGAGAACACATGAACATGTTTGTCCTCATCAGCACACAGTGTTTTTCAGCAAGTTTGTGAAACTAGGCTTCCCCCTCTCCTTTTTTTTTCTACTGTCCCACCGCTCTACCTCCCCTCTCCCAGAGCTAATTTCGATGTTGCGTGTTTGTGTTTTCCATTTGGGCCTACCACTGGAAATATTTGCATGTCTGTGCTGTAGCGCGCGGCGCGGCCCCAACAGTGGGGGCCTTATACCGGGCCGTGGACGCCCATTAAAGGGCCCGCTTGTCTTGTCGGGACAGGCACCTTTCCGGGAATAGACCTCACCGTGTTTCAGCCCCACACACCCCCCGGGGGGCTCCAGGAGAGGGAGTGGGGGGTGGGTTGGAGTTGATGTTGGTT